>NW_009646427.1:19736-44380 GCF_000708025.1 Charadrius vociferus | reverse complement strand
AACCACCACCACAACCACCACAATCACCACCACCACCACAATCACCACCACCACAACCACCACAATCACCACCATCATCACCAATACCACCACAATCACCACCATCACCCCCATAACCACCACAATCCCCAACACCACCACCACAACCACCACAATCACCACCAATACCACCACCACCATAACCACCACAATCATCATCATCACCACCACCATAACCACCACAATCACCATCATCACCGATACCACCATAACCACCACCATAACCACCACAATCACCACCAACAACCCCACTACCACCACAATCACCAACAACAACCCCACTACCACCACAATCACCACCAACAACCCCACTACCACCACAATCACCACCACCACCACCATAACCACCACAGTCACCACCACCACCACAATGACCATCATCACCACCACAATCACCACCATCATCACCAATACCACCACAGTCACCACCGTCACCCCCATCACCACCACCACCGTAACTGCCCCAATCACCACCACCACCATAACCACCACAATCGCCACCACAATCACAATTTACCACCACAGTAAAGGTGTTTTGGGGTGTCCTCACCTTGACCAAGGGTGTGGGGAGATGGGTGCTCTCATGGCATGGTCCGCACTGGTCCGTGGCCTGGTCCGCACTGGTCCGTGGCACGATCCGCACTGGTCCATGGCACGATCTGAACTTGTGGCACAAATCCCATGTCGTGGCATGAAACTCATTGGATCTGTGGCACAATCCCATCTGGTGGCACAAATCCGATCCCCTCTCGTGGCACCAATCCGATCTCGTGGCACAAATCCGATCCGATCTGTCCCACCATCCGGTCTCGTGGCGTAAATCTCCTCTGTTCCGTGGGGTGATCCCATCTCGTGGCACAAACCCAATCCCGTGGTCCGAATCTCGATGTGCTCTGTTGCACCGTCTGACCTCGGGGGCGGAAATCCCACGGGATCTGCGGCGCGCTCATCCCATCTGGCGGCGCCGAATCCGATCCCATCTCGTGCCGCACCCTCCGCCCGTCTCACCCGGTGGCACCACGCGATTTCGCGGCACAAACCTCATCCCATCTCAGGGCACGAACCCCGTCTATTTAAACATATTCAAACAACATGACTGCTCCTTTATAAATTTCACAGAGTTGTTTTTGCAAGCAATATTTTCATCTGGGCAGCTGAAGTTAACTGAGGCCCACTGTAGATTAACACTCAACAGCAGTAAGAAGCAACCAGTCATTAAAGACTTGCAAGGAAAAAAAAAAAAAAAAAAAAAAAAAACAAACGCTGGGATGCTGTAAAAAAAAAACCTCCCCAGGGGAAGCTAAAAAAGCTCCCGGAGATGCCAAGAAAAGCCCAACACCACCAAAAAATCCCTAAAGATGCCCCAAAATCCCAGAGATGCTGAAAAAAAAAAAAATCCCAGGGGAAGCCAAAAAATCCCCAACGGCACCGAAAAAAATCCCCAAGAGTCCCAAAAAATCCCCAGAGATGCCAAAAATTCCCAAAATCCCGGAGATGCTGAAAAAAAATCCCACAGGAAGCCAAAAAATCCCCAACGGCACCGAAAAAAATCCCCAAGAGTACCAAAAAATCCACAGAGATGCCAAAAATTCCCCTGGGAAGGCAAAAAGAGCCCAAGAGATGCCAAAAAAAAACCCCAAAGCCGCCCAAAAATCCCCAAAGATGCCCCAAAATCCCAGAGATGCTAAAAAAAAAAAAATCCCAGTGGAAGCCAAAAAATCCCCAATGGCACCAAAAAATCCCCAACGGCACTGAAAAAATCCCCAAAGATGCCAAAAAATCCCCTGGGAAGGCAAAGAGATCCCCAAAGATGCCAAAAAAATACGCAACGGCGCCAAAAAGATCCCTGGGGATGCCAAAAAATCCCAGCGATGCTGAAAAAAATTCCCAGGGGAAGACAAAAAATCCCCAGAGAGACCCAAAAAATCCCCAAGAGCGCCAAAAAATCCCCTGGGAAGGCAAAAAGATCACAAGAGATGCCAAAAAAAACCCCAACGCCGCCCAAAGATGCCCCAAAATCCCGGAGACGCTGCAAAAAAATCCCAGGGGAAGCCAAAAAATCCACAGAGAGACCCCAAAAAGTCCCCAAGAGCGCCAAAAAATCCCCAAAGATGCCAAAAATTCCCCTGGGACAGCAAAAAGATCCCCAAAGATGCCAAAAAAAAACCCCAACGCCGCCCAAAAATCCCCAAAGATGCCCCAAAATCCCGGAGATGCTGAAAAAAAATCCCACAGGAAGCCAAAAAATCCCCAACGGCACCGAAAAAAATCCCCAAAGATGCCAAAAAATCCCCTGGGAAGGCAAAGAGATCCCCAAAGATGCCAAAAAAATACGCAACGGCGCCAAAAAGATCCCTGGGGATGCCAAAAAATCCCGGAGCTGCTGAAAAAAATTCCCATGGGAAGACTAAAAATCCCCGGAGATACCCAAAAATTCCCCAAGAGTACCAAAAAATCCCCAGAGATGCCAAAAAATCCCCTGGGACGGCAAAAAGAGCCCAAGAGATGCCAAAAACAACCCCAACGCCACCCAAAAATCCCCAAAGATGCCCCCAAATCCCGGAGATGCTGAAAAAAAATCCCACGGGAAGCCAAAAAATGCCCAGAGAGACCCCAAAAATCCCAGAAGATGCCCAAAAAATCCCAGAAAATGCCCCAAAATCCCGGAGATGCTGCAAAAAAATCCCACGGGAAGCCAAAAAATGCCCAGAGAGACCCCAAAAATCCCAGAAGATGCCCAAAAAATCCCAGAAAATGCCCCAAAATCCCGGAGATGCTGCAAAAAAATCCCACGGGAAGCCAAAAAATGCCCAGAGAGACCCCAAAAATCCCAGAAGATGCCCAAAAAATCCCAGAAAATGCCCCAAAATCCCGGAGATGCTGCAAAAAAATCCCACGGGAAGCCAAAAAATGCCCAGAGAGACCCCAAAAATCCCAGAAGATGCCCAAAAAATCCCAGAAAATGCCCCAAAATCCCGGAGATGCTGCAAAAAAATCCCACGGGAAGCCAAAAAATGCCCAGAGAGACCCCAAAAATCCCAGAAGATGCCCAAAAAATCCCAGAAAATGCCCCAAAATCCCGGAGATGCTGCAAAAAAATCCCACGGGAAGCCAAAAAATGCCCAGAGAGACCCCAAAAATCCCAGAAGATGCCCAAAAAATCCCAGAAAATGCCCCAAAATCCCGGAGATGCTGCAAAAAAATCCCACGGGAAGCCAAAAAATGCCCAGAGAGACCCCAAAAATCCCAGAAGATGCCCAAAAAATCCCAGAAAATGCCCCAAAATCCCGGAGATGCTGCAAAAAAATCCCACTGGACGCCAAAAACTGCCCAGAGAGACCCCAAAAATCCCCAAAGATGCCAAAAAATCCCCAAAGATGCCGAAAAAAACCCCCTCCGAGATGCTGAAAAAATTCCCCCCAAATCCCCGGGGAATTCAGAATCTGGGGAATTCTGAAAAAAAATAAAAATTGTGGCGGTTGTGAAAAAATCCCGGGAATGCCAAAATTCACTTTCATTCCAAATTAAATTTCAGCCAAAAATGCTGAAAAAATTCTGGGAATGCTGCAAAAGTTTTAGGGAGTCGAAATAAAACCCTCGAGATGTTGATAAAATTCCCTAAAAATCCCCGGGGAATTGAGAATCTGGGGAATTCTGAAAAAAAAATAAAAATTGTGGCAATTCTGAAAAAAAATCCTGAGAATGCCGAAATTCCATTTTGGAATTCTGAAAAAATTCTGGAAATGCTGCGAAATTTTGAGGGAGTCCAAAAAAATCCTCCGAAATGCTGAAAAAAATCCCTCAAAAATGACTGGGGAATTCAGAAAAAAATTGTGGCGCTTCTAAAAAAAAATCCCAGGATTGCCAAAATTCCATTTTTGAAATCCGAAAAAATTCTGGGAATGCTGCGAAATTTTGAGGGAGTCCAAAAAAAATCCCTCGCGATGCTGAAAAAAAGCCCTCAAAAATCCCCGGGGAATTCAGAATCTCAGGAACTCTGAAAAAAAAATTGTGGCGATTGGGAAAAAATCCTGGGAATGCCAAAATTCACTTTCATTCCATATTAAATTTCAGCCAAAAATGCTGAAAAAATTCTGGGAATGCTGCAAAAGTTTTAGGGAGTCGAAATAAAACCCTCGAGATGTTGATAAAATTCCCTAAAAATCCCCGGGGAATTGAGAATCTGGGGAATTCTGAAAAAAAAATAAAAATTGTGGCAATTCTGAAAAAAAAGCCTGAGAATGCCGAAATTCCATTTTGGAATTCTGAAAAAATTCTGGAAATGCTGCGAAATTTTGAGGGAGTCCAAAAAAATCCTCCGAAATGCTGAAAAAAATCCCTCAAAAATGACTGGGGAATTCAGAAAAAAATTGTGGCGCTTCTAAAAAAAAATCCCAGGATTGCCAAAATTCCATTTTTGAAATCCGAAAAAATTCTGGGAATGCTGCGAAATTTTGAGGGAGTCCAAAAAAAATCCCTCGCGATGCTGAAAAAAAGCCCTCAAAAATCCCCGGGGAATTCAGAATCTCAGGAACTCTGAAAAAAAAATTGTGGCGATTGGGAAAAAATCCTGGGAATGCCAAAATTCACTTTCATTCCATATTAAATTTCAGCCAAAAATGCTGAAAAAATTCTGGGAATGCTGCAAAAGTTTTAGGGAGTCGAAATAAAACCCTCGAGATGTTGATAAAATTCCCTAAAAATCCCCGGGGAATTGAGAATCTGGGGAATTCTGAAAAAAAAATAAAAATTGTGGCAATTCTGAAAAAAAAGCCTGAGAATGCCGAAATTCCATTTTGGAATTCTGAAAAAATTCTGGAAATGCTGCGAAATTTTGAGGGAGTCCAAAAAAATCCTCCGAAATGCTGAAAAAAATCCCTCAAAAATGACTGGGGAATTCAGAAAAAAATTGTGGCGCTTCTAAAAAAAAATCCCAGGATTGCCAAAATTCCATTTTTGAAATCCGAAAAAATTCTGGGAATGCTGCGAAATTTTGAGGGAGTCCAAAAAAAATCCCTCGCGATGCTGAAAAAAAGCCCTCAAAAATCCCCGGGGAATTCAGAATCTCAGGAACTCTGAAAAAAAAATTGTGGCGATTGGGAAAAAATCCTGGGAATGCCAAAATTCACTTTCATTCCATATTAAATTTCAGCCAAAAATGCTGAAAAAATTCTGGGAATGCTGCAAAAGTTTTAGGGAGTCGAAATAAAACCCTCGAGATGTTGATAAAATTCCCTAAAAATCCCCGGGGAATTGAGAATCTGGGGAATTCTGAAAAAAAAATAAAAATTGTGGCAATTCTGAAAAAAAAGCCTGAGAATGCCGAAATTCCATTTTGGAATTCTGAAAAAATTCTGGAAATGCTGCGAAATTTTGAGGGAGTCCAAAAAAATCCTCCGAAATGCTGAAAAAAATCCCTCAAAAATGACTGGGGAATTCAGAAAAAAATTGTGGCGCTTCTAAAAAAAAATCCCAGGATTGCCAAAATTCCATTTTTGAAATCCGAAAAAATTCTGGGAATGCTGCGAAATTTTGAGGGAGTCCAAAAAAAATCCCTCGCGATGCTGAAAAAAAGCCCTCAAAAATCCCCGGGGAATTCAGAATCTCAGGAACTCTGAAAAAAAAATTGTGGCGATTGGGAAAAAATCCTGGGAATGCCAAAATTCACTTTCATTCCATATTAAATTTCAGCCAAAAATGCTGAAAAAATTCTGGGAATGCTGCAAAAGTTTTAGGGAGTCGAAATAAAACCCTCGAGATGTTGATAAAATTCCCTAAAAATCCCCGGGGAATTGAGAATCTGGGGAATTCTGAAAAAAAAATAAAAATTGTGGCAATTCTGAAAAAAAAGCCTGAGAATGCCGAAATTCCATTTTGGAATTCTGAAAAAATTCTGGAAATGCTGCGAAATTTTGAGGGAGTCCAAAAAAATCCTCCGAAATGCTGAAAAAAATCCCTCAAAAATGACTGGGGAATTCAGAAAAAAATTGTGGCGCTTCTAAAAAAAAATCCCAGGATTGCCAAAATTCCATTTTTGAAATCCGAAAAAATTCTGGGAATGCTGCGAAATTTTGAGGGAGTCCAAAAAAAATCCCTCGCGATGCTGAAAAAAAGCCCTCAAAAATCCCCGGGGAATTCAGAATCTCAGGAACTCTGAAAAAAAAATTGTGGCGATTGGGAAAAAATCCTGGGAATGCCAAAATTCACTTTCATTCCATATTAAATTTCAGCCAAAAATGCTGAAAAAATTCTGGGAATGCTGCAAAAGTTTTAGGGAGTCGAAATAAAACCCTCGAGATGTTGATAAAATTCCCTAAAAATCCCCGGGGAATTGAGAATCTGGGGAATTCTGAAAAAAAAATAAAAATTGTGGCAATTCTGAAAAAAAAGCCTGAGAATGCCGAAATTCCATTTTGGAATTCTGAAAAAATTCTGGAAATGCTGCGAAATTTTGAGGGAGTCCAAAAAAATCCTCCGAAATGCTGAAAAAAATCCCTCAAAAATGACTGGGGAATTCAGAAAAAAATTGTGGCGCTTCTAAAAAAAAATCCCAGGATTGCCAAAATTCCATTTTTGAAATCCGAAAAAATTCTGGGAATGCTGCGAAATTTTGAGGGAGTCCAAAAAAAATCCCTCGCGATGCTGAAAAAAAGCCCTCAAAAATCCCCGGGGAATTCAGAATCTCAGGAACTCTGAAAAAAAAATTGTGGCGATTGGGAAAAAATCCTGGGAATGCCAAAATTCACTTTCATTCCATATTAAATTTCAGCCAAAAATGCTGAAAAAATTCTGGGAATGCTGCAAAAGTTTTAGGGAGTCGAAATAAAACCCTCGAGATGTTGATAAAATTCCCTAAAAATCCCCGGGGAATTGAGAATCTGGGGAATTCTGAAAAAAAAATAAAAATTGTGGCAATTCTGAAAAAAAAGCCTGAGAATGCCGAAATTCCATTTTGGAATTCTGAAAAAATTCTGGAAATGCTGCGAAATTTTGAGGGAGTCCAAAAAAATCCTCCGAAATGCTGAAAAAAATCCCTCAAAAATGACTGGGGAATTCAGAAAAAAATTGTGGCGCTTCTAAAAAAAAATCCCAGGATTGCCAAAATTCCATTTTTGAAATCCGAAAAAATTCTGGGAATGCTGCGAAATTTTGAGGGAGTCCAAAAAAAATCCCTCGCGATGCTGAAAAAAAGCCCTCAAAAATCCCCGGGGAATTCAGAATCTCAGGAACTCTGAAAAAAAAATTGTGGCGATTGGGAAAAAATCCTGGGAATGCCAAAATTCACTTTCATTCCATATTAAATTTCAGCCAAAAATGCTGAAAAAATTCTGGGAATGCTGCAAAAGTTTTAGGGAGTCGAAATAAAACCCTCGAGATGTTGATAAAATTCCCTAAAAATCCCCGGGGAATTGAGAATCTGGGGAATTCTGAAAAAAAAATAAAAATTGTGGCAATTCTGAAAAAAAAGCCTGAGAATGCCGAAATTCCATTTTGGAATTCTGAAAAAATTCTGGAAATGCTGCGAAATTTTGAGGGAGTCCAAAAAAATCCTCCGAAATGCTGAAAAAAATCCCTCAAAAATGACTGGGGAATTCAGAAAAAAATTGTGGCGCTTCTAAAAAAAAATCCCAGGATTGCCAAAATTCCATTTTTGAAATCCGAAAAAATTCTGGGAATGCTGCGAAATTTTGAGGGAGTCCAAAAAAAATCCCTCGCGATGCTGAAAAAAAGCCCTCAAAAATCCCCGGGGAATTCAGAATCTCAGGAACTCTGAAAAAAAAATTGTGGCGATTGGGAAAAAATCCTGGGAATGCCAAAATTCACTTTCATTCCATATTAAATTTCAGCCAAAAATGCTGAAAAAATTCTGGGAATGCTGCAAAAGTTTTAGGGAGTCGAAATAAAACCCTCGAGATGTTGATAAAATTCCCTAAAAATCCCCGGGGAATTGAGAATCTGGGGAATTCTGAAAAAAAAATAAAAATTGTGGCAATTCTGAAAAAAAAGCCTGAGAATGCCGAAATTCCATTTTGGAATTCTGAAAAAATTCTGGAAATGCTGCGAAATTTTGAGGGAGTCCAAAAAAATCCTCCGAAATGCTGAAAAAAATCCCTCAAAAATGACTGGGGAATTCAGAAAAAAATTGTGGCGCTTCTAAAAAAAAATCCCAGGATTGCCAAAATTCCATTTTTGAAATCCGAAAAAATTCTGGGAATGCTGCGAAATTTTGAGGGAGTCCAAAAAAAATCCCTCGCGATGCTGAAAAAAAGCCCTCAAAAATCCCCGGGGAATTCAGAATCTCAGGAACTCTGAAAAAAAAATTGTGGCGATTGGGAAAAAATCCTGGGAATGCCAAAATTCACTTTCATTCCATATTAAATTTCAGCCAAAAATGCTGAAAAAATTCTGGGAATGCTGCAAAAGTTTTAGGGAGTCGAAATAAAACCCTCGAGATGTTGATAAAATTCCCTAAAAATCCCCGGGGAATTGAGAATCTGGGGAATTCTGAAAAAAAAATAAAAATTGTGGCAATTCTGAAAAAAAAGCCTGAGAATGCCGAAATTCCATTTTGGAATTCTGAAAAAATTCTGGAAATGCTGCGAAATTTTGAGGGAGTCCAAAAAAATCCTCCGAAATGCTGAAAAAAATCCCTCAAAAATGACTGGGGAATTCAGAAAAAAATTGTGGCGCTTCTAAAAAAAAATCCCAGGATTGCCAAAATTCCATTTTTGAAATCCGAAAAAATTCTGGGAATGCTGCGAAATTTTGAGGGAGTCCAAAAAAAATCCCTCGCGATGCTGAAAAAAAGCCCTCAAAAATCCCCGGGGAATTCAGAATCTCAGGAACTCTGAAAAAAAAATTGTGGCGATTGGGAAAAAATCCTGGGAATGCCAAAATTCACTTTCATTCCATATTAAATTTCAGCCAAAAATGCTGAAAAAATTCTGGGAATGCTGCAAAAGTTTTAGGGAGTCGAAATAAAACCCTCGAGATGTTGATAAAATTCCCTAAAAATCCCCGGGGAATTGAGAATCTGGGGAATTCTGAAAAAAAAATAAAAATTGTGGCAATTCTGAAAAAAAAGCCTGAGAATGCCGAAATTCCATTTTGGAATTCTGAAAAAATTCTGGAAATGCTGCGAAATTTTGAGGGAGTCCAAAAAAATCCTCCGAAATGCTGAAAAAAATCCCTCAAAAATGACTGGGGAATTCAGAAAAAAATTGTGGCGCTTCTAAAAAAAAATCCCAGGATTGCCAAAATTCCATTTTTGAAATCCGAAAAAATTCTGGGAATGCTGCGAAATTTTGAGGGAGTCCAAAAAAAATCCCTCGCGATGCTGAAAAAAAGCCCTCAAAAATCCCCGGGGAATTCAGAATCTCAGGAACTCTGAAAAAAAAATTGTGGCGATTGGGAAAAAATCCTGGGAATGCCAAAATTCACTTTCATTCCATATTAAATTTCAGCCAAAAATGCTGAAAAAATTCTGGGAATGCTGCAAAAGTTTTAGGGAGTCGAAATAAAACCCTCGAGATGTTGATAAAATTCCCTAAAAATCCCCGGGGAATTGAGAATCTGGGGAATTCTGAAAAAAAAATAAAAATTGTGGCAATTCTGAAAAAAAAGCCTGAGAATGCCGAAATTCCATTTTGGAATTCTGAAAAAATTCTGGAAATGCTGCGAAATTTTGAGGGAGTCCAAAAAAATCCTCCGAAATGCTGAAAAAAATCCCTCAAAAATGACTGGGGAATTCAGAAAAAAATTGTGGCGCTTCTAAAAAAAAATCCCAGGATTGCCAAAATTCCATTTTTGAAATCCGAAAAAATTCTGGGAATGCTGCGAAATTTTGAGGGAGTCCAAAAAAAATCCCTCGCGATGCTGAAAAAAAGCCCTCAAAAATCCCCGGGGAATTCAGAATCTCAGGAACTCTGAAAAAAAAATTGTGGCGATTGGGAAAAAATCCTGGGAATGCCAAAATTCACTTTCATTCCATATTAAATTTCAGCCAAAAATGCTGAAAAAATTCTGGGAATGCTGCAAAAGTTTTAGGGAGTCGAAATAAAACCCTCGAGATGTTGATAAAATTCCCTAAAAATCCCCGGGGAATTGAGAATCTGGGGAATTCTGAAAAAAAAATAAAAATTGTGGCAATTCTGAAAAAAAAGCCTGAGAATGCCGAAATTCCATTTTGGAATTCTGAAAAAATTCTGGAAATGCTGCGAAATTTTGAGGGAGTCCAAAAAAATCCTCCGAAATGCTGAAAAAAATCCCTCAAAAATGACTGGGGAATTCAGAAAAAAATTGTGGCGCTTCTAAAAAAAAATCCCAGGATTGCCAAAATTCCATTTTTGAAATCCGAAAAAATTCTGGGAATGCTGCGAAATTTTGAGGGAGTCCAAAAAAAATCCCTCGCGATGCTGAAAAAAAGCCCTCAAAAATCCCCGGGGAATTCAGAATCTCAGGAACTCTGAAAAAAAAATTGTGGCGATTGGGAAAAAATCCTGGGAATGCCAAAATTCACTTTCATTCCATATTAAATTTCAGCCAAAAATGCTGAAAAAATTCTGGGAATGCTGCAAAAGTTTTAGGGAGTCGAAATAAAACCCTCGAGATGTTGATAAAATTCCCTAAAAATCCCCGGGGAATTGAGAATCTGGGGAATTCTGAAAAAAAAATAAAAATTGTGGCAATTCTGAAAAAAAAGCCTGAGAATGCCGAAATTCCATTTTGGAATTCTGAAAAAATTCTGGAAATGCTGCGAAATTTTGAGGGAGTCCAAAAAAATCCTCCGAAATGCTGAAAAAAATCCCTCAAAAATGACTGGGGAATTCAGAAAAAAATTGTGGCGCTTCTAAAAAAAAATCCCAGGATTGCCAAAATTCCATTTTTGAAATCCGAAAAAATTCTGGGAATGCTGCGAAATTTTGAGGGAGTCCAAAAAAAATCCCTCGCGATGCTGAAAAAAAGCCCTCAAAAATCCCCGGGGAATTCAGAATCTCAGGAACTCTGAAAAAAAAATTGTGGCGATTGGGAAAAAATCCTGGGAATGCCAAAATTCACTTTCATTCCATATTAAATTTCAGCCAAAAATGCTGAAAAAATTCTGGGAATGCTGCAAAAGTTTTAGGGAGTCGAAATAAAACCCTCGAGATGTTGATAAAATTCCCTAAAAATCCCCGGGGAATTGAGAATCTGGGGAATTCTGAAAAAAAAATAAAAATTGTGGCAATTCTGAAAAAAAAGCCTGAGAATGCCGAAATTCCATTTTGGAATTCTGAAAAAATTCTGGAAATGCTGCGAAATTTTGAGGGAGTCCAAAAAAATCCTCCGAAATGCTGAAAAAAATCCCTCAAAAATGACTGGGGAATTCAGAAAAAAATTGTGGCGCTTCTAAAAAAAAATCCCAGGATTGCCAAAATTCCATTTTTGAAATCCGAAAAAATTCTGGGAATGCTGCGAAATTTTGAGGGAGTCCAAAAAAAATCCCTCGCGATGCTGAAAAAAAGCCCTCAAAAATCCCCGGGGAATTCAGAATCTCAGGAACTCTGAAAAAAAAATTGTGGCGATTGGGAAAAAATCCTGGGAATGCCAAAATTCACTTTCATTCCATATTAAATTTCAGCCAAAAATGCTGAAAAAATTCTGGGAATGCTGCAAAAGTTTTAGGGAGTCGAAATAAAACCCTCGAGATGTTGATAAAATTCCCTAAAAATCCCCGGGGAATTGAGAATCTGGGGAATTCTGAAAAAAAAATAAAAATTGTGGCAATTCTGAAAAAAAAGCCTGAGAATGCCGAAATTCCATTTTGGAATTCTGAAAAAATTCTGGAAATGCTGCGAAATTTTGAGGGAGTCCAAAAAAATCCTCCGAAATGCTGAAAAAAATCCCTCAAAAATGACTGGGGAATTCAGAAAAAAATTGTGGCGCTTCTAAAAAAAAATCCCAGGATTGCCAAAATTCCATTTTTGAAATCCGAAAAAATTCTGGGAATGCTGCGAAATTTTGAGGGAGTCCAAAAAAAATCCCTCGCGATGCTGAAAAAAAGCCCTCAAAAATCCCCGGGGAATTCAGAATCTCAGGAACTCTGAAAAAAAAATTGTGGCGATTGGGAAAAAATCCTGGGAATGCCAAAATTCACTTTCATTCCATATTAAATTTCAGCCAAAAATGCTGAAAAAATTCTGGGAATGCTGCAAAAGTTTTAGGGAGTCGAAATAAAACCCTCGAGATGTTGATAAAATTCCCTAAAAATCCCCGGGGAATTGAGAATCTGGGGAATTCTGAAAAAAAAATAAAAATTGTGGCAATTCTGAAAAAAAAGCCTGAGAATGCCGAAATTCCATTTTGGAATTCTGAAAAAATTCTGGAAATGCTGCGAAATTTTGAGGGAGTCCAAAAAAATCCTCCGAAATGCTGAAAAAAATCCCTCAAAAATGACTGGGGAATTCAGAAAAAAATTGTGGCGCTTCTAAAAAAAAATCCCAGGATTGCCAAAATTCCATTTTTGAAATCCGAAAAAATTCTGGGAATGCTGCGAAATTTTGAGGGAGTCCAAAAAAAATCCCTCGCGATGCTGAAAAAAAGCCCTCAAAAATCCCCGGGGAATTCAGAATCTCAGGAACTCTGAAAAAAAAATTGTGGCGATTGGGAAAAAATCCTGGGAATGCCAAAATTCACTTTCATTCCATATTAAATTTCAGCCAAAAATGCTGAAAAAATTCTGGGAATGCTGCAAAAGTTTTAGGGAGTCGAAATAAAACCCTCGAGATGTTGATAAAATTCCCTAAAAATCCCCGGGGAATTGAGAATCTGGGGAATTCTGAAAAAAAAATAAAAATTGTGGCAATTCTGAAAAAAAAGCCTGAGAATGCCGAAATTCCATTTTGGAATTCTGAAAAAATTCTGGAAATGCTGCGAAATTTTGAGGGAGTCCAAAAAAATCCTCCGAAATGCTGAAAAAAATCCCTCAAAAATGACTGGGGAATTCAGAAAAAAATTGTGGCGCTTCTAAAAAAAAATCCCAGGATTGCCAAAATTCCATTTTTGAAATCCGAAAAAATTCTGGGAATGCTGCGAAATTTTGAGGGAGTCCAAAAAAAATCCCTCGCGATGCTGAAAAAAAGCCCTCAAAAATCCCCGGGGAATTCAGAATCTCAGGAACTCTGAAAAAAAAATTGTGGCGATTGGGAAAAAATCCTGGGAATGCCAAAATTCACTTTCATTCCATATTAAATTTCAGCCAAAAATGCTGAAAAAATTCTGGGAATGCTGCAAAAGTTTTAGGGAGTCGAAATAAAACCCTCGAGATGTTGATAAAATTCCCTAAAAATCCCCGGGGAATTGAGAATCTGGGGAATTCTGAAAAAAAAATAAAAATTGTGGCAATTCTGAAAAAAAAGCCTGAGAATGCCGAAATTCCATTTTGGAATTCTGAAAAAATTCTGGAAATGCTGCGAAATTTTGAGGGAGTCCAAAAAAATCCTCCGAAATGCTGAAAAAAATCCCTCAAAAATGACTGGGGAATTCAGAAAAAAATTGTGGCGCTTCTAAAAAAAAATCCCAGGATTGCCAAAATTCCATTTTTGAAATCCGAAAAAATTCTGGGAATGCTGCGAAATTTTGAGGGAGTCCAAAAAAAATCCCTCGCGATGCTGAAAAAAAGCCCTCAAAAATCCCCGGGGAATTCAGAATCTCAGGAACTCTGAAAAAAAAATTGTGGCGATTGGGAAAAAATCCTGGGAATGCCAAAATTCACTTTCATTCCATATTAAATTTCAGCCAAAAATGCTGAAAAAATTCTGGGAATGCTGCAAAAGTTTTAGGGAGTCGAAATAAAACCCTCGAGATGTTGATAAAATTCCCTAAAAATCCCCGGGGAATTGAGAATCTGGGGAATTCTGAAAAAAAAATAAAAATTGTGGCAATTCTGAAAAAAAAGCCTGAGAATGCCGAAATTCCATTTTGGAATTCTGAAAAAATTCTGGAAATGCTGCGAAATTTTGAGGGAGTCCAAAAAAATCCTCCGAAATGCTGAAAAAAATCCCTCAAAAATGACTGGGGAATTCAGAAAAAAATTGTGGCGCTTCTAAAAAAAAATCCCAGGATTGCCAAAATTCCATTTTTGAAATCCGAAAAAATTCTGGGAATGCTGCGAAATTTTGAGGGAGTCCAAAAAAAATCCCTCGCGATGCTGAAAAAAAGCCCTCAAAAATCCCCGGGGAATTCAGAATCTCAGGAACTCTGAAAAAAAAATTGTGGCGATTGGGAAAAAATCCTGGGAATGCCAAAATTCACTTTCATTCCATATTAAATTTCAGCCAAAAATGCTGAAAAAATTCTGGGAATGCTGCAAAAGTTTTAGGGAGTCGAAATAAAACCCTCGAGATGTTGATAAAATTCCCTAAAAATCCCCGGGGAATTGAGAATCTGGGGAATTCTGAAAAAAAAATAAAAATTGTGGCAATTCTGAAAAAAAAGCCTGAGAATGCCGAAATTCCATTTTGGAATTCTGAAAAAATTCTGGAAATGCTGCGAAATTTTGAGGGAGTCCAAAAAAATCCTCCGAAATGCTGAAAAAAATCCCTCAAAAATGACTGGGGAATTCAGAAAAAAATTGTGGCGCTTCTAAAAAAAAATCCCAGGATTGCCAAAATTCCATTTTTGAAATCCGAAAAAATTCTGGGAATGCTGCGAAATTTTGAGGGAGTCCAAAAAAAATCCCTCGCGATGCTGAAAAAAAGCCCTCAAAAATCCCCGGGGAATTCAGAATCTCAGGAACTCTGAAAAAAAAATTGTGGCGATTGGGAAAAAATCCTGGGAATGCCAAAATTCACTTTCATTCCATATTAAATTTCAGCCAAAAATGCTGAAAAAATTCTGGGAATGCTGCAAAAGTTTTAGGGAGTCGAAATAAAACCCTCGAGATGTTGATAAAATTCCCTAAAAATCCCCGGGGAATTGAGAATCTGGGGAATTCTGAAAAAAAAATAAAAATTGTGGCAATTCTGAAAAAAAAGCCTGAGAATGCCGAAATTCCATTTTGGAATTCTGAAAAAATTCTGGAAATGCTGCGAAATTTTGAGGGAGTCCAAAAAAATCCTCCGAAATGCTGAAAAAAATCCCTCAAAAATGACTGGGGAATTCAGAAAAAAATTGTGGCGCTTCTAAAAAAAAATCCCAGGATTGCCAAAATTCCATTTTTGAAATCCGAAAAAATTCTGGGAATGCTGCGAAATTTTGAGGGAGTCCAAAAAAAATCCCTCGCGATGCTGAAAAAAAGCCCTCAAAAATCCCCGGGGAATTCAGAATCTCAGGAACTCTGAAAAAAAAATTGTGGCGATTGGGAAAAAATCCTGGGAATGCCAAAATTCACTTTCATTCCATATTAAATTTCAGCCAAAAATGCTGAAAAAATTCTGGGAATGCTGCAAAAGTTTTAGGGAGTCGAAATAAAACCCTCGAGATGTTGATAAAATTCCCTAAAAATCCCCGGGGAATTGAGAATCTGGGGAATTCTGAAAAAAAAATAAAAATTGTGGCAATTCTGAAAAAAAAGCCTGAGAATGCCGAAATTCCATTTTGGAATTCTGAAAAAATTCTGGAAATGCTGCGAAATTTTGAGGGAGTCCAAAAAAATCCTCCGAAATGCTGAAAAAAATCCCTCAAAAATGACTGGGGAATTCAGAAAAAAATTGTGGCGCTTCTAAAAAAAAATCCCAGGATTGCCAAAATTCCATTTTTGAAATCCGAAAAAATTCTGGGAATGCTGCGAAATTTTGAGGGAGTCCAAAAAAAATCCCTCGCGATGCTGAAAAAAAGCCCTCAAAAATCCCCGGGGAATTCAGAATCTCAGGAACTCTGAAAAAAAAATTGTGGCGATTGGGAAAAAATCCTGGGAATGCCAAAATTCACTTTCATTCCATATTAAATTTCAGCCAAAAATGCTGAAAAAATTCTGGGAATGCTGCAAAAGTTTTAGGGAGTCGAAATAAAACCCTCGAGATGTTGATAAAATTCCCTAAAAATCCCCGGGGAATTGAGAATCTGGGGAATTCTGAAAAAAAAATAAAAATTGTGGCAATTCTGAAAAAAAAGCCTGAGAATGCCGAAATTCCATTTTGGAATTCTGAAAAAATTCTGGAAATGCTGCGAAATTTTGAGGGAGTCCAAAAAAATCCTCCGAAATGCTGAAAAAAATCCCTCAAAAATGACTGGGGAATTCAGAAAAAAATTGTGGCGCTTCTAAAAAAAAATCCCAGGATTGCCAAAATTCCATTTTTGAAATCCGAAAAAATTCTGGGAATGCTGCGAAATTTTGAGGGAGTCCAAAAAAAATCCCTCGCGATGCTGAAAAAAAGCCCTCAAAAATCCCCGGGGAATTCAGAATCTCAGGAACTCTGAAAAAAAAATTGTGGCGATTGGGAAAAAATCCTGGGAATGCCAAAATTCACTTTCATTCCATATTAAATTTCAGCCAAAAATGCTGAAAAAATTCTGGGAATGCTGCAAAAGTTTTAGGGAGTCGAAATAAAACCCTCGAGATGTTGATAAAATTCCCTAAAAATCCCCGGGGAATTGAGAATCTGGGGAATTCTGAAAAAAAAATAAAAATTGTGGCAATTCTGAAAAAAAAGCCTGAGAATGCCGAAATTCCATTTTGGAATTCTGAAAAAATTCTGGAAATGCTGCGAAATTTTGAGGGAGTCCAAAAAAATCCTCCGAAATGCTGAAAAAAATCCCTCAAAAATGACTGGGGAATTCAGAAAAAAATTGTGGCGCTTCTAAAAAAAAATCCCAGGATTGCCAAAATTCCATTTTTGAAATCCGAAAAAATTCTGGGAATGCTGCGAAATTTTGAGGGAGTCCAAAAAAAATCCCTCGCGATGCTGAAAAAAAGCCCTCAAAAATCCCCGGGGAATTCAGAATCTCAGGAACTCTGAAAAAAAAATTGTGGCGATTGGGAAAAAATCCTGGGAATGCCAAAATTCACTTTCATTCCATATTAAATTTCAGCCAAAAATGCTGAAAAAATTCTGGGAATGCTGCAAAAGTTTTAGGGAGTCGAAATAAAACCCTCGAGATGTTGATAAAATTCCCTAAAAATCCCCGGGGAATTGAGAATCTGGGGAATTCTGAAAAAAAAATAAAAATTGTGGCAATTCTGAAAAAAAAGCCTGAGAATGCCGAAATTCCATTTTGGAATTCTGAAAAAATTCTGGAAATGCTGCGAAATTTTGAGGGAGTCCAAAAAAATCCTCCGAAATGCTGAAAAAAATCCCTCAAAAATGACTGGGGAATTCAGAAAAAAATTGTGGCGCTTCTAAAAAAAAATCCCAGGATTGCCAAAATTCCATTTTTGAAATCCGAAAAAATTCTGGGAATGCTGCGAAATTTTGAGGGAGTCCAAAAAAAATCCCTCGCGATGCTGAAAAAAAGCCCTCAAAAATCCCCGGGGAATTCAGAATCTCAGGAACTCTGAAAAAAAAATTGTGGCGATTGGGAAAAAATCCTGGGAATGCCAAAATTCACTTTCATTCCATATTAAATTTCAGCCAAAAATGCTGAAAAAATTCTGGGAATGCTGCAAAAGTTTTAGGGAGTCGAAATAAAACCCTCGAGATGTTGATAAAATTCCCTAAAAATCCCCGGGGAATTGAGAATCTGGGGAATTCTGAAAAAAAAATAAAAATTGTGGCAATTCTGAAAAAAAAGCCTGAGAATGCCGAAATTCCATTTTGGAATTCTGAAAAAATTCTGGAAATGCTGCGAAATTTTGAGGGAGTCCAAAAAAATCCTCCGAAATGCTGAAAAAAATCCCTCAAAAATGACTGGGGAATTCAGAAAAAAATTGTGGCGCTTCTAAAAAAAAATCCCAGGATTGCCAAAATTCCATTTTTGAAATCCGAAAAAATTCTGGGAATGCTGCGAAATTTTGAGGGAGTCCAAAAAAAATCCCTCGCGATGCTGAAAAAAAGCCCTCAAAAATCCCCGGGGAATTCAGAATCTCAGGAACTCTGAAAAAAAAATTGTGGCGATTGGGAAAAAATCCTGGGAATGCCAAAATTCACTTTCATTCCATATTAAATTTCAGCCAAAAATGCTGAAAAAATTCTGGGAATGCTGCAAAAGTTTTAGGGAGTCGAAATAAAACCCTCGAGATGTTGATAAAATTCCCTAAAAATCCCCGGGGAATTGAGAATCTGGGGAATTCTGAAAAAAAAATAAAAATTGTGGCAATTCTGAAAAAAAAGCCTGAGAATGCCGAAATTCCATTTTGGAATTCTGAAAAAATTCTGGAAATGCTGCGAAATTTTGAGGGAGTCCAAAAAAATCCTCCGAAATGCTGAAAAAAATCCCTCAAAAATGACTGGGGAATTCAGAAAAAAATTGTGGCGCTTCTAAAAAAAAATCCCAGGATTGCCAAAATTCCATTTTTGAAATCCGAAAAAATTCTGGGAATGCTGCGAAATTTTGAGGGAGTCCAAAAAAAATCCCTCGCGATGCTGAAAAAAAGCCCTCAAAAATCCCCGGGGAATTCAGAATCTCAGGAACTCTGAAAAAAAAATTGTGGCGATTGGGAAAAAATCCTGGGAATGCCAAAATTCACTTTCATTCCATATTAAATTTCAGCCAAAAATGCTGAAAAAATTCTGGGAATGCTGCAAAAGTTTTAGGGAGTCGAAATAAAACCCTCGAGATGTTGATAAAATTCCCTAAAAATCCCCGGGGAATTGAGAATCTGGGGAATTCTGAAAAAAAAATAAAAATTGTGGCAATTCTGAAAAAAAAGCCTGAGAATGCCGAAATTCCATTTTGGAATTCTGAAAAAATTCTGGAAATGCTGCGAAATTTTGAGGGAGTCCAAAAAAATCCTCCGAAATGCTGAAAAAAATCCCTCAAAAATGACTGGGGAATTCAGAAAAAAATTGTGGCGCTTCTAAAAAAAAATCCCAGGATTGCCAAAATTCCATTTTTGAAATCCGAAAAAATTCTGGGAATGCTGCGAAATTTTGAGGGAGTCCAAAAAAAATCCCTCGCGATGCTGAAAAAAAGCCCTCAAAAATCCCCGGGGAATTCAGAATCTCAGGAACTCTGAAAAAAAAATTGTGGCGATTGGGAAAAAATCCTGGGAATGCCAAAATTCACTTTCATTCCATATTAAATTTCAGCCAAAAATGCTGAAAAAATTCTGGGAATGCTGCAAAAGTTTTAGGGAGTCGAAATAAAACCCTCGAGATGTTGATAAAATTCCCTAAAAATCCCCGGGGAATTGAGAATCTGGGGAATTCTGAAAAAAAAATAAAAATTGTGGCAATTCTGAAAAAAAAGCCTGAGAATGCCGAAATTCCATTTTGGAATTCTGAAAAAATTCTGGAAATGCTGCGAAATTTTGAGGGAGTCCAAAAAAATCCTCCGAAATGCTGAAAAAAATCCCTCAAAAATGACTGGGGAATTCAGAAAAAAATTGTGGCGCTTCTAAAAAAAAATCCCAGGATTGCCAAAATTCCATTTTTGAAATCCGAAAAAATTCTGGGAATGCTGCGAAATTTTGAGGGAGTCCAAAAAAAATCCCTCGCGATGCTGAAAAAAAGCCCTCAAAAATCCCCGGGGAATTCAGAATCTCAGGAACTCTGAAAAAAAAATTGTGGCGATTGGGAAAAAATCCTGGGAATGCCAAAATTCACTTTCATTCCATATTAAATTTCAGCCAAAAATGCTGAAAAAATTCTGGGAATGCTGCAAAAGTTTTAGGGAGTCGAAATAAAACCCTCGAGATGTTGATAAAATTCCCTAAAAATCCCCGGGGAATTGAGAATCTGGGGAATTCTGAAAAAAAAATAAAAATTGTGGCAATTCTGAAAAAAAAGCCTGAGAATGCCGAAATTCCATTTTGGAATTCTGAAAAAATTCTGGAAATGCTGCGAAATTTTGAGGGAGTCCAAAAAAATCCTCCGAAATGCTGAAAAAAATCCCTCAAAAATGACTGGGGAATTCAGAAAAAAATTGTGGCGCTTCTAAAAAAAAATCCCAGGATTGCCAAAATTCCATTTTTGAAATCCGAAAAAATTCTGGGAATGCTGCGAAATTTTGAGGGAGTCCAAAAAAAATCCCTCGCGATGCTGAAAAAAAGCCCTCAAAAATCCCCGGGGAATTCAGAATCTCAGGAACTCTGAAAAAAAAATTGTGGCGATTGGGAAAAAATCCTGGGAATGCCAAAATTCACTTTCATTCCATATTAAATTTCAGCCAAAAATGCTGAAAAAATTCTGGGAATGCTGCAAAAGTTTTAGGGAGTCGAAATAAAACCCTCGAGATGTTGATAAAATTCCCTAAAAATCCCCGGGGAATTGAGAATCTGGGGAATTCTGAAAAAAAAATAAAAATTGTGGCAATTCTGAAAAAAAAGCCTGAGAATGCCGAAATTCCATTTTGGAATTCTGAAAAAATTCTGGAAATGCTGCGAAATTTTGAGGGAGTCCAAAAAAATCCTCCGAAATGCTGAAAAAAATCCCTCAAAAATGACTGGGGAATTCAGAAAAAAATTGTGGCGCTTCTAAAAAAAAATCCCAGGATTGCCAAAATTCCATTTTTGAAATCCGAAAAAATTCTGGGAATGCTGCGAAATTTTGAGGGAGTCCAAAAAAAATCCCTCGCGATGCTGAAAAAAAGCCCTCAAAAATCCCCGGGGAATTCAGAATCTCAGGAACTCTGAAAAAAAAATTGTGGCGATTGGGAAAAAATCCTGGGAATGCCAAAATTCACTTTCATTCCATATTAAATTTCAGCCAAAAATGCTGAAAAAATTCTGGGAATGCTGCAAAAGTTTTAGGGAGTCGAAATAAAACCCTCGAGATGTTGATAAAATTCCCTAAAAATCCCCGGGGAATTGAGAATCTGGGGAATTCTGAAAAAAAAATAAAAATTGTGGCAATTCTGAAAAAAAAGCCTGAGAATGCCGAAATTCCATTTTGGAATTCTGAAAAAATTCTGGAAATGCTGCGAAATTTTGAGGGAGTCCAAAAAAATCCTCCGAAATGCTGAAAAAAATCCCTCAAAAATGACTGGGGAATTCAGAAAAAAATTGTGGCGCTTCTAAAAAAAAATCCCAGGATTGCCAAAATTCCATTTTTGAAATCCGAAAAAATTCTGGGAATGCTGCGAAATTTTGAGGGAGTCCAAAAAAAATCCCTCGCGATGCTGAAAAAAAGCCCTCAAAAATCCCCGGGGAATTCAGAATCTCAGGAACTCTGAAAAAAAAATTGTGGCGATTGGGAAAAAATCCTGGGAATGCCAAAATTCACTTTCATTCCATATTAAATTTCAGCCAAAAATGCTGAAAAAATTCTGGGAATGCTGCAAAAGTTTTAGGGAGTCGAAATAAAACCCTCGAGATGTTGATAAAATTCCCTAAAAATCCCCGGGGAATTGAGAATCTGGGGAATTCTGAAAAAAAAATAAAAATTGTGGCAATTCTGAAAAAAAAGCCTGAGAATGCCGAAATTCCATTTTGGAATTCTGAAAAAATTCTGGAAATGCTGCGAAATTTTGAGGGAGTCCAAAAAAATCCTCCGAAATGCTGAAAAAAATCCCTCAAAAATGACTGGGGAATTCAGAAAAAAATTGTGGCGCTTCTAAAAAAAAATCCCAGGATTGCCAAAATTCCATTTTTGAAATCCGAAAAAATTCTGGGAATGCTGCGAAATTTTGAGGGAGTCCAAAAAAAATCCCTCGCGATGCTGAAAAAAAGCCCTCAAAAATCCCCGGGGAATTCAGAATCTCAGGAACTCTGAAAAAAAAATTGTGGCGATTGGGAAAAAATCCTGGGAATGCCAAAATTCACTTTCATTCCATATTAAATTTCAGCCAAAAATGCTGAAAAAATTCTGGGAATGCTGCAAAAGTTTTAGGGAGTCGAAATAAAACCCTCGAGATGTTGATAAAATTCCCTAAAAATCCCCGGGGAATTGAGAATCTGGGGAATTCTGAAAAAAAAATAAAAATTGTGGCAATTCTGAAAAAAAAGCCTGAGAATGCCGAAATTCCATTTTGGAATTCTGAAAAAATTCTGGAAATGCTGCGAAATTTTGAGGGAGTCCAAAAAAATCCTCCGAAATGCTGAAAAAAATCCCTCAAAAATGACTGGGGAATTCAGAAAAAAAAAAAATCCCCAAAGATGCCAAAAAATCCCCTGGGAAGGCAAAGAGATCCCCAAAGATGCCAAAAAAATACGCAACGGCGCCAAAAAGATCCCTGGGGATGCCAAAAAATCCCAGCGATGCTGAAAAAAATTCCCAGGGGAAGACAAAAAATCCCCAGAGAGACCCAAAAAATCCCCAAGAGCGCCAAAAAATCCCCTGGGAAGGCAAAAAGATCACAAGAGATGCCAAAAAAAACCCCAACGCCGCCCAAAGATGCCCCAAAATCCCGGAGACGCTGCAAAAAAATCCCAGGGGAAGCCAAAAAATCCACAGAGAGACCCCAAAAAGTCCCCAAGAGCGCCAAAAAATCCCCAAAGATGCCAAAAATTCCCCTGGGACAGCAAAAAGATCCCCAAAGATGCCAAAAAAAAACCCCAACGCCGCCCAAAAATCCCCAAAGATGCCCCAAAATCCCGGAGATGCTGAAAAAAAATCCCACAGGAAGCCAAAAAATCCCCAACGGCACCGAAAAAAATCCCCAAAGATGCCAAAAAATCCCCTGGGAAGGCAAAGAGATCCCCAAAGATGCCAAAAAAATACGCAACGGCGCCAAAAAGATCCCTGGGGATGCCAAAAAATCCCGGAGCTGCTGAAAAAAATTCCCATGGGAAGACTAAAAATCCCCGGAGATACCCAAAAATTCCCCAAGAGTACCAAAAAATCCCCAGAGATGCCAAAAAATCCCCTGGGACGGCAAAAAGAGCCCAAGAGATGCCAAAAACAACCCCAACGCCACCCAAAAATCCCCAAAGATGCCCCCAAATCCCGGAGATGCTGAAAAAAAATCCCACGGGAAGCCAAAAAATCCCCAACGGCACCGAAAAAAATCCCCAAAGATGCCAAAAAATCCCCTGGGAAGGCAAAGAGATCCCCAAAGATGCCAAAAAAATACGCAACGGCGCCAAAAAGATCCCTGGGGATGCCAAAAAATCCCAGCGATGCTGAAAAAAATTCCCATGGGAAGAATAAAAATCCCTTGAGATACCCAAAAAATCCCCATGAGCGCCAAAAAATCCCCAAATATGCCAAAAAATCCCCTGGGAAGGCAAAAAGATCCCCAAAGATGCCAAAAAAACCCCAATGCTGCCCAAAAATCCCCAAAGATGCCCCAAAATCCCGGAGATGCTGCAAAAAAATCCCACTGGACGCCAAAAACTGCCCAGAGAGACCCCAAAAATCCCCAAAGATGCCAAAAAATCCCCTGGGAAGGCAAAAAGATCCCCAAAGATGCCAAAAAATCCCCTGGGAAGGCAAAAAGATCCCCAAAGATGCCAAAAAATCCCCTGGGAAGGCAAAAAGATCCCCAAAGATGCCAAAAAATCCCCTGGGAAGGCAAAAAGATCCCCAAAGATGCCAAAAAATCCCCTGGGAAGGCAAAAAGATCCCCAAAGATGCCAAAAAATCCCCTGGGAAGGCAAAAAGATCCCCAAAGATGCCAAAAAAACCCCAATGCTGCCCAAAAATCCCCAAAGATGCCCCAAAATCCCGGAGATGCTGCAAAAAAATCCCACTGGACGCCAAAAACTGCCCAGAGAGACCCCAAAAATCCCCAAAGATGCCAAAAAATCCCCAAAGATGCCGAAAAAAACCCCCTCCGAGATGCTGAAAAAATTCCCCCCAAATCCCCGGGGAATTCAGAATCTGGGGAATTCTGAAAAAAAATAAAAATTGTGGCGGTTGTGAAAAAATCCCGGGAATGCCAAAATTCACTTTCATTCCAAATTAAATTTCAGCCAAAAATGCTGAAAAAATTCTGGGAATGCTGCAAAAGTTTTAGGGAGTCGAAATAAAACCCTCGAGATGTTGATAAAATTCCCTAAAAATCCCCGGGGAGTTCAGAATCTGGAGAATTCTGGGGAAAAAAAAAAAAAAAAAGTGGCAATTCTGAAAAAAAATTCCCGAGAATGCCAAAATTCCATTGTGGAATTCTGAAAAAATTCTGGGAATGCTGCAAAATTTTGAGGGAGTCCAAAAAAATCCCCCGAGATGCTGAAAAAATTCCCCAAAAATTCCCCGGGAGGGCAAAACAAAATCTCAGGAATTCTGAAAAAAACCTGGTGATTCTGTAAAACTCCTGGGAATGCCAAAATTCCATTGTGGAATTCCGAAAAAATTCTGGGAATGCTGCGAAATTTTGAGGGAGTCCAAAATATCCTCCGAAATGCTGAAAAAAATCCCTCAAAAATGACTGGGGAATTCAGAAAAAAATTGTGGCGCTTCTAAAAAAAAATCCCAGGATTGCCAAAATTCCATTTTTGAAATCCGAAAAAATTCTGGGAATGCTGCGAAATTTTGAGGGAGTCCAAAAAAAATCCCTCGCGATGCTGAAAAAAAGCCCTCAAAAATCCCCGGGGAATTCAGAATCTCAGGAACTCTGAAAAAAAAATTGTGGCGATTGGGAAAAAATCC
>NW_009646427.1:0-1383 GCF_000708025.1 Charadrius vociferus | reverse complement strand
AAAAAATCCCCAAAGATGCCAAAAAATCCCCTGGGAAGGCAAAGAGATCCCCAAAGATGCCAAAAAAATACGCAACGGCGCCAAAAAGATCCCTGGGGATGCCAAAAAATCCCAGCGATGCTGAAAAAAATTCCCAGGGGAAGACAAAAAATCCCCAGAGAGACCCAAAAAATCCCCAAGAGCGCCAAAAAATCCCCTGGGAAGGCAAAGAGATCCCCAAAGATGCCAAAAAAATACGCAACGGCGCCAAAAAGATCCCTGGGGATGCCAAAAAATCCCGGAGCTGCTGAAAAAAATTCCCATGGGAAGACTAAAAATCCCCGGAGATACCCAAAAATTCCCCAAGAGTACCAAAAAATCCCCAGAGATGCCAAAAAATCCCCTGGGACGGCAAAAAGAGCCCAAGAGATGCCAAAAACAACCCCAACGCCACCCAAAAATCCCCAAAGATGCCCCCAAATCCCGGAGATGCTGAAAAAAAATCCCACGGGAAGCCAAAAAATCCCCAACGGCACCGAAAAAAATCCCCAAAGATGCCAAAAAATCCCCTGGGAAGGCAAAGAGATCCCCAAAGATGCCAAAAAAATACGCAACGGCGCCAAAAAGATCCCTGGGGATGCCAAAAAATCCCAGCGATGCTGAAAAAAATTCCCATGGGAAGAATAAAAATCCCTTGAGATACCCAAAAAATCCCCATGAGCGCCAAAAAATCCCCAAATATGCCAAAAAATCCCCTGGGAAGGCAAAAAGATCCCCAAAGATGCCAAAAAAACCCCAATGCTGCCCAAAAATCCCCAAAGATGCCCCAAAATCCCAGAGATGCTGAAAAAAAATCCCAGGGGAAGGCAAAAACTGCCCAGATAGACCCAAAAAGTCCCCAAGAGCACCAAAAATCCCTAAAGATGCCAAAAATTCCCCTGGGAAGGCCGATTGGGAAAAAATCCCGGGAATGCCAAAATTCACTTTCATTCCAAATTCATTTTCAGCCAAAAATGCTGAAAAAATTCTGGGAATGCTGCAAAAGTTTTAGGGAGTCGAAATAAAACCCTCGAGATGTTGATAAAATTCCCTAAAAATCCCCGGGGAGTTCAGAATCTGGAGAATTCTGGGGAAAAAAAAAAAAAAAAAGTGGCAATTCTGAAAAAAAATTCCCGAGAATGCCAAAATTCCATTGTGGAATTCTGAAAAAATTCTGGGAATGCTGCAAAATTTTGAGGGAGTCCAAAAAAATCCCCCGAGATGCTGAAAAAATTCCCCAAAAATTCCCCGGGAGGGCAAAACAAAATCTCAGGAATTCTGAAAAAAACCTGGTGATTCTGTAAAACTCCTGGGAATGCCAAAATTCCATTGTGGAATTCCGAAAAAATTCTGGGAATGCTGCGA
>NW_009646426.1:1001042-1077143 GCF_000708025.1 Charadrius vociferus | reverse complement strand
GAACCACAAAGAGAAAGAGGCAATGACTCTCCACAAACTGTCTGGAGCCTCTTCATATAATTCTTCTAGAGAATACTCCACAGATTGCTAAGAAAAAAATAATGCAAAGGAATGTTTCCTCTTTTTCTTATGCCTTGTAAAGAAAGTATCCTTCTGCAAGAAAACAGAAGGACTGGAAACAGTGCTTTGTGGATATTGGCTTTATGAGCAACTTTAATTCTCAGAAACAGACATTTCAAAAATGAAATAACCTATACAATGCAAAATACAAATGTCTGAAAAATTAAAATGCTGTTCCAAACAATTGAAACCACTGAATTATAATATGATTGATACAGTGGAAACAGCACCCATAATTCAAACATTAGAAGTGTAAATTTTGCTGTCACTGCTTTAAATTGTCATACAAACACCAAAATTCAATCTTGCTTCTCTGACTAAAACCAGCATATACTTCCAACAGGACAGTTTATTCAAAACATTCTTATTCCCGAGATAGGTTCTTCTCCTCCTCCTTCTTTGGTAAAAAAATTTAATGTCCTTTAACACTTTCATAAACATGCTTTTTTTTTTTATTTTTTTTTTTTTTAGGCAGCTTTTTTTTTGACAGTATATGGAAGATATAACTTGTGTATTCTTATTTTCAATTAAGTTCCAATATGCCAATTTTCCAATTCAGATCCTAAGTACATTATTTCAATTTAAATGGCAAACTCTTTTAAATTCTAGAAATGTATTAGTATTTTCACATTTTCACAGCTCACAGTACATGGGTATGGTCACAGCCAAGGTCTGTGCATGACCTTGTTGATGATTCTTGTCAACTTTGTGGAAAAAAGTCCACAAGTAACAAAAGGCATGTAAAATTTATAATGTAGGTTCGTAGCTTCAAAAGCTTCAGCTACAATTGATGTAGATAATGATTCCTGATCTGATAACCTAAGTTCCATTTATAACCAGTAAAGCAAAAGTGAAATTTCTAGGCTACAATTCAACATATCCATATTCTTACTACAAATAAAGCCCAGAATCAACACTCAGTGTGACAACTACACTGCAGATCATAATGAATCCTAAAAAGGATGCAGAATTTTCCATAGAATTTGCCAAGAATTTTTGGAATTTTATCTAAACAACCCACTTTAGTCCTGCAATTCTTAAATCACCTAAAAAAAAAATGCATGCTGAAGATATTGTGTCTGATACATTGTGTCTTCAGTGAGCAAGACAGCTTATTTCAGAGTTACTGTTAGAAAACTTAGTGAACCAGGGTTTAGACTTGGAGACATCTTTCTATGTTTACAAGTCTTAGGTATTTTTGGGAAAATCTTTGGGGAATTTGTTCCCTCTCTTTAGGTTATTTCTTGTCTTCTGCTTAAAGGATGTACTTGAATTATTACATAAAATGGTTCAGGTACTGCTTATTGATGTTGAGACCAAGTGGCACTACACAACTTTCAGGCAGTGAGTTAAACTCCAGTCCCTTAAAACAGGTATCTGCATCCAGCTCACCACTTGGGCCTGTACTAACCAGTGCTCCAAGTCTAGGTCATACTGGAGGAGCAGTAGCTGGTCTCAGGCCATTCCACAGACTCCTTTCTGGTTTAAAACTGGAGGAGAAATGTAAAAGCCTGTTTTTCTGTAATTGTGCAAACAGAAGAAAATTGCACTGGCTACTGCAGAACTAGAACGGGAATGGGGTGTGCCATATAAAAACTTTGGTAGACAGGAAAGATGGAAAAGCTGTTTCGCTAAGATCAGAATCATTGCAGATGATGTAAATGATGATCAGATTTAATGTAAGGGATAATTCTGTGATTCTGTGATAACGATTACCAGTGTAGTCTCTACATCAGTATTGTAATTAACAGTGATTCAAGTGAACAGAAAACATTGCAAGTACCCTAATTTTAAACTCATTTCAAACTCATAAAAAAGAACTAATGTTTACAAAAGAGAAAAGCAGGAAAAAAAACCATAAAGCCTTTGCTTAGTCAACTTAATGTCTTCAAACAAACAAGAGTGAAAATTACTTCTTTTCAAGAAGTACTTGACATTGTCTTAAGTTTTAATGTAAAATTAAAGGACTGTAGTATTTAAATTATGCAATATCAGTAGTGTCTCTCCTACACTTTAGTAAGTATTTCAGTTTCTCATTATGCAGGGAGGATGATCTGACCTAGGAGGAGGACAGAAAAATTAAGAAGATAGAATAGAAATTATTTTAAGAGTTTCATTGAACTCCCACTGGAATTGATGGGTAAACACCTAGCTATTTCAGTGGGAGTAGTACTAGACCTATGATAATCAGGTTATATGTTCTAATATACAGTATATAGTGGTCCTACAAAATAAGATTCAGAAACCAATTGACCTTCAGGTTGCTTCGTCTTGTAGAAAGCAAGAATTATGCAGCAAATATCTGTAGTTCTTCCTAACCTTGGAGGGACTGAATCACATTTCTAAGTAAAATCAACAGCTCATGCCGTTTATGGTCTCTTATTTCATAAAAGAAGTGATGTAGACATGAAGAAAAGAAGCAAAACCTGTGGATTTAGTCAGGTGATTATATTGAACATATTTCTTAAAATATATCTTAGAATAGTTATGTAGCACAAATGGATATCCTGGATGCTTTGGGGTAGTCATAGAATCATAGAATGATTTAGGTTGGAAGAGACCTTGAAGATTGTTGAGTTCCAACCCCCCTGCCATAGGCAAGGGCACCGCCAGCTAGACCATGTTACTCAAAGCCCCATCCAGTCTAGCCTTGAACACCTCCAGGGATGGGGCCTCAACAACTTCTCTGGGCAACCTGTTCCAGTACCTTACTACCCTTAAAGTGAAAAATTTCTTCCTAATATTTAATCTAAACCTGCCCTCTTCCAGTTTATAGCCATTCCCCATCGTCCTATCACTACATGCCCTTGTAAAAAGTCCTTCCCCAGCTCTCTTGTAGCCCCCCTTTAGGTACTGGAGTATTCCTGCAGCAAAAGTGAAATAAAATCTACCTAATGTTTGCTTTATTTTTTTTTTTTCCCCCAGAGATACTTCTTGTTTTTATAATTTTAAAATATGAATCTTTAAGTGGCGTTAGCTTGTCATGTAATTCTTGTTTCATCAGCTGGAAATGAGAATAAGTCTAATCATTTAAAAATGGAGAAACAACTGCTTTTGTACATTAGTTGTATAACATTACAAATAGCAGATGCTTCAGTATTCATTGTTTAATGTTCACTTCTGTAGGATTATTATAATTTCTTTCATTAGTACTGTGAATTCAATGTTTTAATAAAGGGTGTTGTAACTTGAAAAGAATCAAATGAATTTAAGTGAACAACTGATAATTGCCATTAATATTGCTGTAATTAGGTATCAATAACAAGTAGTTGAGAAAGAGCTACAGATGCACATACAAATAAGTTTAGAAACCCTTAATGTATAGAATGAAACTGGAGTCAAAGACTGAGAAGAATGTATGGGAAAGTGAATCATCACAAGACTGTAGCAGAGGAGTCAGCATGCAAAATAGCAGAGATGTTGCAAGTACACAGGTACAGGATGGTGCCGGAGGTCTCAGGACTATATATACAAGTGGTCAGTCATTGATACAAAATGATGTAACAACCTAATGAAGCTGCCCATAGCTGACAGGGTAGTTGGAAATATTTAAGACAACAACAACAATTAATTATACAGGTATAACTGCTCCAGAATTGGTTATGTGAAATTAATGTTAGGTATTTAACTATCATTAAAGGGAAATATCTTTAATGCTTGTGGTTTAACCTTCCACCCTTGAGGCTTGACTGCATTTTAAATACAACATGGGGTCTCATAAAAATAACAAATAAATAAAATATTTGGTAATGTTTTTGTATATTACTGATGCAAATTTAGACAAACAAAGGTTATAGGGCTAAATTGAATGTTGTCCTTATGAGTATTTTTATTTTTATTTTTTCAAGGTGGGAAGTGGAATCACTTGCAAAATAAAGTGCTATGAAGACCATTTGCAGATCATTTCTAAATTTTATTACTCTAAGCTATTCCATACACAGAGTACATTATGCTTTTAGGAATGTTTCACTTCTGTGCAATCTAGCACAAAGGAAAAAAAGTGTGTTCTTCAGAAGTGATTTTATTTGATGCAGTTTTTAGCAGCTAACAGATGAATTCATACCATCCAGCATGGAAGAAGTTCATATGATCAAGAAAAACAACTTCAACACTCCTGTAAAACTCATGATGATGTCTAAATAAAGCATTACTTTTTGACTCTTCAAACATATTATTGCATAGGTTCTTTGTTCTCAAGTAATTTTATGTTGCTATGAATATAAATTTATTTTAGTAGGGTTTTAAAACATTCTGCAATCACCCTTATCTGTTTTTTTCAGCATCACACTTTGTATCTTGTTTTGTCTGGGTGTTTGATGGTCTGCTAGGCAAAATGCTGATAAATTAAAGAGGGGTTGATTTTGACCTTTTACAGCTCTGAATCTACAGATGTTTATGCACATGATGGTTTTTCTGAGTGAATGGTTCCACTGTCATCAGTGTGACCACTTCTATTAAACTTAGAAATTTTTGCAGGGTCAGGATTCAATTCTGCAGAAATCCAAATGCAAACAGAAGAGGAGATGACTCAGCAGGTTTCTCTTGTTGGTATGAAAAAAAAAAAATCAAATGCAAATAAACTAGATCTATAAGTACTTGGCAGAATCTAGGCAAATTCAGTCTTAATGTCCAAAAGAGGACTTATTAAATTTTCTCTTACAGGCAAACCTTTTCTTTGTATGCACAAGTATAATTTCTATATTTCTAAAGTACCGGTAATTTAATATGAAATGAGTAACCATTTACCAAACAGCATATCTGATAATTTAAAAGCTAGGCTAATACTACACTTACATTAATTGCAAAGGATATTAGTGTTTAGAAGGAAATGTTAATTGTAATGTTAGTTATTAATTCTATTTCATTTAGTTTTAATTCATTTACAAACTTTTGGAGCTTAAAACACGGTTATGTAACTTACTGAATTACATCCTACAGAACTGACCATTAAATATAACCACAGTCGCTACAGTTTGTTATTTAAAACTCTTATCATTGTAATTCCTTCAAATAATTTGTTTACCTTTTGCTTACGTTTAAGTAAATGAATTTTCCTATAGAGTTACAAGGTATGACAAAATAACTTGAAATAGAAAATGAATTAGTTAGATATTAAAATGTGCACAGAAGCTGTGGGAATAAAGTGAAATCCCAAAATATTAAGGTCATTCATGTAAATTTCATCTTAAATAAAGGTCAAGCTATCAGAACACGTTGAAGAAAAAATGTTTTTACTACTCCACTTGTGAAGTTCCATCTGGAATTGTAACATGGAACATGATCATCGACTTCTAGAGTCTGTGAGGAAATAAACTACAATTCAAGTGACCGTGTATAAAGCTATTCTTGAGGGAATAAGATGGCACCTATTTTCTTATCCTGAACATCAGTATATCAACAGGACTTGAACAAAAGATTTTTGCAGCCTACTTGGCACAGATGTTGGGCATTAATCAATGTGACAATGCAAAAACTTCAGCTGGATGCTTTGCAAATGTAGATTAGCCAGTTTGCTCTTATTAGTTCAATTTGTACAGAATGTGATTTTTTTTTTTTGTACTTGCTTTGCATAAAATTAAGAAATAATAAATTACAAAGTCTTCCTTTTCATTAATGTCTCAAATGCAAAGGATGAGCGATGATATTTCATCTTACCTGCAGATAAGAATATGAATTTGATGGCCTTCTACAATGGCATTACAGCATTGGTGGATAAGGGAAGAGCAACTGCATCTACCTGGAGTTGTGCAATACATTTGACACTCCCACACAACATCCTTGTCTCTAAATTGGAGAGACATGGATTTGATGGATAGACAACTTGATGGATAAGGAACTGGCTGAATGGTTGCAGTTGCAACTCAAAGGGTTGCAGTTAACGGCTCGATGCCCAAGTGTCAATCAGTGACAAGTGGTGTTCCTCAGGGGTTGGTACTGGGACCAGTACTATTTAACATCTTTGTTGATGACATGGATGTTGGGATTGAGTGCACTCTCAGGAAGTTTGCCAATGACATCGAGCTGCGTGGAGGGATCAACACGCTTCGGGGGAAGGGATGACATCCAGAGGGACCAGGACAGGCTTGAAAAGTGGGCCTGTAGCAACTTAATGAAGTTCAACAAGGCCAAGTGTAGGGTCCTGCACCTGGGTCGGGGAAATCCCAAGCACAAATACAGGCTGGGCAGAGAATGGATTGAGGACAGCCCTGAGGAGAAGGGCTTGGAGGTGTTGGTTGATGAGAAGGTCAACATGAGCCAGCAATGTACGCTTGCAGCCCAGATGGCCAACCACATCCTGGGCTTCATGGAAAGAAGCATGGCCAGCAGATTGAAGGAGGTGATTCTGCCCCTCTACTCTGCTCTCATGAGGTCTCCCACTTGGAATATTGTGTCCAGCTCTGGAGACCCCAACATAAGAAGGACATGGACGTGGTGGAGCAGGTCCAGAGGAGCGCCACAAAAATGATCAGAGGGTTGGAGCACCTCTCCTATGCAGACAGGCTGAGAGAGTTGGGATTGTTCAGCCTGGAGAAGAGAAGGGTCTAGGGAAACATTATAGCAGCCTTCCAGTATCTGAATGGTGCCTACAGGAAAGCTGGAGAGGGAGTTTTTACAAGGGCATGTAGTGATAGGGTGAGGGTTAATGGCTTCAAACTGGAAAATGGTAGATTTAGAATAGATATTAGGAAAAAAAAATTCACTCTGAGGGTGGTGAGGCACTGGAACAGGCTGCCCAGAGAAGTTGTTGATGCCCCATCCCTGGAAGCATTCAAGGCCACGTTGGATAGGGCCTTGAGCAACCTGGTGTAGTAGGAGGTGTCCCTGCCCATGGCAGGGGGTTTTGAACTTGATGATCTTTAAGGTCCCTTCCAACCTAAACCATTCTATCATTCTATGATGATTTTTTTTGTCTTTTTTAATGGGCTGTTTTTCAATGTGCTGATATTTTCTGATACCAAATTAATATTGCAGCAGTGTGATATGTGACGTACAGGGACATCAAGGTAAATGTAGCCATTCTCATTAAAGGACACTTTTCTGTGTGAAAAAAAAAGAAAGATATATTTCTAGGGGTGAATGAAGTATATATTTCTGCAATATTTTTTAACTACAGTGCATTAGAAATTATTTCCATCACCATACAGTATGGTCTCTACGGTTCTTATTTCTTGAGTTTACAAGGGTAAGAAAGAGATCAGCATTGGGCAGCATGGGCAACATGACCCTGATTGACAACATTGCCTGACCTGTGTCAGTAGCTATCTGAATCAAACCTGCAGGTAACCAAATAGGATAAATACTTTTTGCATTTGTGGCTTGTTGCTGCAACACAACAACTAAAAATAAAGATATTCTATCTGTGTCATGGCATGAAAAATTGTATTTTCCAAGATTCTGTAAGAAACAAAGGGCAGTTTGTTTGCTTGTTTGGTGTTGCATTATTTGGTTTTCTTTCCATTAGTTCTGTAGGTTGGCAGGATACTAGTAGGATCATTAGTTTATTTTTGTAGGGCTAGTGACAAATAGCAAAGGAACATTTTTTTTTTATAAAGTTTCTACTCTGTAGATTAAACAAAATCTATGAAAAATAGATATTCTAATTGAATGTAGATTTCTTATACTCACCAACTGCTGTGAGGTTCTCAGCGCATGTACTTCTAAGGACAGGATATTTTTCAGTTTCAGGTAAAACTACCTTATTTGGAAACCCGTAATATACCCATGGCAATATGAAGCTTAATGCAAGTGCAGGGCCAAAGATTCCTAATCACTTTTCTGGCCCATGCTGGGATGTAAGGTCCCATGACCAGACTAATAATAGTGCTTAAACATGGTAGATAAAACTTAATATGTCTTTGGGCAATGAATTTGCACTGCTAACTGTGTTGCAGGTGTACACAGAATGAGGAAGAAAGTTCTGTGTTTGTTGTGTTTTCTTTTGTTGTGATTTGTTTCATTCTGTTTTGTTTCAAAGAGAAGAGCTGTCTTTAGTGGATAAGACAAAAAAGTCAGTAAAAATTCTTATGGTTGCTCTGCACCTTGACATTAGAAATGTGTTGTTGAATCAGGCTCTTATACACATGAGAACAGAATTTTCCATTATTATTTTTTCTAATTGATAGAAGGTATATTCTTCTGTACCTAAATTATACTTTGTATATATTATATAGATTTTGTTTTGGAAAATGTAGTTTAATTAATTATATTCTAAATATCTGCATGTAGTCTTTTTCATTGGACCCATGTGAAACACCTACCCGAAAACAGAAAATGCTACATATATAATACATGTGTGATTGTCATTCATGGGCTTCTTCAGTAATCAGTTTTTTTGGGAAGAGTGTTTCAGAAAAAGTGTCTGGTTTAACAGTGATGAATTGCCTCTTTGAAATGAGTTATTCTTTTTTTTTCACCCTTGTTTAAAGATGAGGCTTAGGGAAAAGAGTACATTTATAACATGTATCATTTTGGTAAACTGTCTAGGTTTAAAATAACAGAATAATTAATATGCTCCTACTATAGTACTGCTCAATCCAGACCCACAATTTTGCTAGTCATCATTGCAAACTTTTTCTTCTTGCATTCCAAAGACGATAAGCCACTTGCCGCTTCTGACTATGCTCCAAATCCTCGTGCCTTTTAAATAGCAAAGACTACTGCCTTCATGCTTGTGGCAGTAAATTCAAGATTGTATGTTTTTAGTAGATTTACATTATTAGCATACTCTGCGTGGGTATGCAGGACTGCAAATATATGACATAGAATGTATATTACTATAATTACTGAGTAAACTGTAACAAAATATATATTTATATTAATAAAGGAAATGTGTATTTTTTATTTATTTTTTATTTATTTAGCAGTCATTTATAAAACGGTACAAAGAAAGTGATCTGAAGTAGAAGTATTTTACTGTCTCCTGACCTAATGGTCCAAATCTTATCACCTGGCAACTGCGGCTCAGCTGTGATTCATGATGTATAGATAAAATATAAGGCTACAGGCAGTAATCATAAAGGCTAACTGGCCTCATGAGGCTAATCTCCCTTGGCTTCCTCAGTAATCCATGGACAAAGATAGGTCCTTGGAAGAGTGATTCAGAGAAGGAGTCTAAATGAACCACTATTAATTTTCCTTTGGAAAACATATTTTTCCCTTGCTTAAAGAAGAAATCCAGGGAAATGAGTATTAAGAGGCCAGCGTTTGTTTCTGTGGATACTCCTAAGGGATGAGCTCTGGAGGATTCCAATACACAAAACCACCACTTGAAACAGAGGCTCTGTATGAACAAAGCTACCATCAATTTAGAAATCTGCATTCTTACAGGAGTCCTTATGAAAAGGTCAGGATGCTAAATGTACCCCATTTGCTCTGCCTGGGAAGCATAACTATGAAGTGAGCAACTGAACACTTAGACAAACAGAAAATAACTCACCTTCATGGTAATTCAAAAATAAAGGTTTGTTTTGATAGGTCTTACAGCAAAAAAGTCTGTCACTGAATAACATAGTTGAATGTGCTTCAAAGGAAACTGGTGAAATTTCTCGATGGAGCCACAGAATGTGAGGGTTTGATTCAATAAAACACCTAAACACATGCCTAACTGACATGTTAAAATCTGCAGTACTGTTTGCGCTTAAAATCCAGAACACATTAGATACTTGAAATGTCAGTTCAGGACTTTAAATCAACCAAAGGCAAAAACCATTTCAGGGAATTGTCTAACTTATTCACATGGGATAATACTGACAAACTGATTCAAAGTTCAGTCTCAGTACTACATATACTGACTTTTTTCCTGAATAATAAAATGCAATATATTGCTGTTTATTTGTTCAGGAATAGTTCCACATTTTAATTATTTTTGCCAGACTCATCAACCAATATTGTTTTTCATTTTTATTTTTCTCTTCTTGCAGCATTCACTTTTTATTGATGATTTTAACAGGAGAAACAGATGCTTTTTTTTGTTTGTTTGTTTTTCTTGCTCACCCAGGAATATCTCAGCTGACATAATACTCAGGACTCTGTCCCACTGCATGCATTAAGGATTTCAGACATTTCTGTTGTGCCTGCGCTTCCTGGGCCATGGCAGTGCAATACAGTCAGAACACCAGAGTCAAATGAGGTGATTTTGAACTCTTGCCTGTTGTTGAATATCGTATGAACTGGAAACCACAGCACTGTAGCCGCAGAGCCAACCACCCTTTCAGAGAGAGAATGAGACAAATAGGGTATGCAGAGAGCAGATGTCCACATATCTACAGAGATGTAGCACTTGTTTCACATTAATCTCCAAGCACCAGAGGTTAAGAGGTTAGGCTTTCTGGCCTTTTCTCCGTGTCACTTGATACAAGTATGCAGCCAATTTCAATTCACATAGTTTTGTAATTATCATTCCTTCCTCCTACACATTAATGCACATTAACTGTTTTTCTTCTTTTTTCTTTTTCTTTTTTTTTTTTCTTATATATTTACATAAGGTAATACAGCTGGCATGTAAATTTGTTAAAAGAATCAGGAAGCTTCTGTATTACTAAGGAACATAGCAGATGAGCAAATGGAAGTAGTAATTCTGGCTTTCATTGAACAATTTTATGGGTTTATATTGGACATAGTGACATTGTAAAGTGTATTTTCCTAATCATAGTTGTGCTAAGAATATTCACAAAATGTCATTTAATAAGTACCATACTATTACAAGTCAATGCACTTCACAGCTTTGAAACATTAATTATATATGATGCAGTACAAATTAGGATCTACATTGTTGAGGTCTACATTAAAAGAAAAAGAAAACAAAGATCAACTATGACAAGCTGGCAAAATTATTCATCAAGAAATAGGATTTTTTACAAAGTAAAAGATAAAAGAAGTCCACCTTCCATCCATGAAATATGCATTCTCAATAAGGTAAAATTATTATCTCATTTCACCCATTAGCAAATGTGTAACAGGAAAAAGATTGAACACTGACACAATCAGAATGGAAAACACTTTTGTAATTATCCTCACTGTTTAATTCTAGAAATATGGAAATTGTAGCCACTTCAAACTTCCACATTGTTGTTACTTCTTTCAAGTAACCTCCCAGCACAGTTTTGCTAGAGGGTATTAAAAATGCTACTTGGTTATAGTTGCAGTGGTAGGTTCCAGTGCTTAAAAATTTAGTATGGCAGATTCATCATGTGATCACTCTGGGGTTCAGATACTGCCTGATACAGCCTTAGGAATAATAGGTAGGTCATTTATTTAAAATACCTAAGTATTAACCTTAGAAAAATATGTGTCTGTTTGTTTAATCTAGTTCTGTTTTGTTTCTTTGATTTGTACCTGAGGAAATTTTTTACTGAAATATATAACCTGTGCCAGTAACAAAATTACTTATTAGAATTTAATTCACTTCTCACCCTTCTCCCCAGGTTAAGATACTGATATAATTAAAAAAGCACTGAAGCTTGATTCCAATGAATTTTCACTTAGGAAAAAAAAGCATGATCAGTCATACTAAGTTCAGCAGTGTGAAAACTAGAATAAAGTTGCTTGTGCGTGTAGGTGTTTTCAAGGCTGACCTCTAAGTCCAGGTTTATATGAGAAAAAAGTTGCTTGCACAAATATGATTGTACAATTAAGTTATGAGCCCTTGTCCCTTATGAAGACAGAAGTTATAATGCCAAAGATATTCTTCTGCTAAAATAACTTATAAAAGTTGCATGAAATGAAAAGATCTTTTTTTTGTCATTTTTTATTTTGTGTTCCAAATCACCACACACAGTAAATATTTGTTTAGGGAGTTTTGCCATTGTAAAATTATAATTTTAAAAGGTCTTGATCTAGTGTAGCTCTTTCAGGTACTTGTGCCAGTGACTTCCATTGGAATGCCAAATAATAAAAGATGAAAATCATCTATTGGATCATAGCATGAAAAAAGGAATTTCTGTTGTATTAGTCCTTCACTCTTTCAGAAAACCTCTGTTCATCTGAAGTTAAGCAAATAAGTGGTATCTTTCCCAACTTATTCCAGAGGGATATTAATATGTGTGCATATAAAAAGATAGATCTATAAAATTTGGTACAGACAAGTATAGCTTAATAATAAATTCTATGTATTTATTTAGATAGAAGCCAGATTTTCAAGCGTTAGATCACCGACTGACAATCATGAACTTCTTGATTTTACTTCATCTAATGACTTGTGAACTATGGGAACAAATGTATAGAGCAACCCAGATGATTATTCTCAGAAGTGAAATGTTCAATATTTACCACAAGTGCTGGAAGAGTTGGCTGTAGGATCACTTACAGCAATATTAATATTAAGTGTGTGTACAAACTGGTTGGCAGATAATTTCCAGTTCATACAGTGTCATTCTCTGTCTGCTGGCTTAATGCCAATTTCACAATGTGCCATACTAACAAGCAGATGCAGCAAAATCACAATAGAGAAGGTGAAGGGATGTGATCACTACCATGATCATGTCGCATGATGGAGAAGCATCTCTGTCCTCTTCCAGGAGTGCACATGGTTGTGGATGCAGATGGTTGGAAAGGACATCAACTACTTCTGCCATATCTATTTGAAGTGCCAAAGAAAAGCCATGGAGATACACAGAACGTATAAATTGCAGTGTCTAAAGTTGGAAAATGGGAAACAATAATTATTTATTTGGTAAATCTCCATTTTAACACCAGGATTCTTATTTATGTCTTTGTACTGTTTTCTGGTTTTGTTGTTTTGTTCTTTTGTTTTGTTTGTTGACTTGTTTTTTGTTTGTTTCTAAATGAATGGAACAGTGAGAGCTTATTTACTTCCTTATGAAGTTTAAAAATATCCTGAATTACACATTGACCCCGCAAACAAATCAAAATTAGCATGAGCATATCAGGAGTTTTTTTGCTTTGATTTGATTACTGTTTAGACTCTGTGCTATTCCAGATTTTTTTGATTCAATAGAATTGCTTCAGTAGTTTTGTTTTATGTTTCCATATTTTCCTAGAAGGCATTCTATATGGAAAGATTGAGACGCATCCTAACACTTTATTTAAAAGGCTATATTTCAAATGATCAATTACTACATAATAGATAAATTCTGTCCTTTAAATAAGTCTGCCAACACCCACTCTTCCCCTCCAAAATCTATGTTCATCCTCTGTTCAAAGCACAGCTCAGACTCTAACCTAGCTGATAAACCTGTAAACATCAGCAAAAGAGTATATAGGATTTTTAAAGTATTTTCTGATACTACTGTTTGGTTCAAAGTTGACTGTGGAACAAATAGTTTGGGTTGGGTGGTTTTGTGGCTTGTAAGCTATTGTCAAAATATGAATAAAGATGCATAAGAACCTGCATATTAAAAACAAGCATACATTTTTCTGGGAATTTTTTAATTAGATTCATATCATCATGCAGATACATATCTCCCCTTTCCTTTCTTTTTCTCACTAAGTTTACTGTTTTATAATTGCAGTTACAGGTTTGACTGGTACTTTTCTGTATGCTTTACTCTCACTGAATCACTGAATTTACCCTAAACAGGACTATAGCATATCATCAAACATCTCAGTGTATGCTGATTTAAACTTCCACACACACACACACACTTTGTGCCTCTCAAGTTCAAGTTTTAAAAGCTGTATGTGTACCAGAGTACTTAAAGACCTGCAGCCTGAGTCTAGAAGCTACAACGTTTGCTATTCAGAGTATACGATTTGGTGCAGGGGTGGAACTACCATCAGGCAATATTTTCTCTATCATAAAGGCTCAGACATTTCAATCTTCCAGTTTATGCATTCATCCATCTTTAAGATGGCAACATAATGTTTTTTTCTACCAAAATGAATAGTGGTAGTATCTTACTGGAGTCCAGTGGCACTTTCACTTAAGCATGAATTTCGAAGTGCAACAAAAATATTGAAACAATACTTCTCTTTCTATATTCCCTTTGTTCTGACTTTTCTGGTCTTGCTGCAGCAGGTGGTAAATGAGACTCAAAGAGGAAATCTCTGTACATTGAAAGAAGATGTTTTGCTTCACAGTACATTTTTAATGCAGTCATAGACAAAGCTGGTGTGGTCATTCAGACAAAAATAAATCAGAAAATAATTAATTAATTCCTTATCATTTAATTGCTTGTAAATACAAGCAAATCCTTAAAAACGTTTTGCATTTCTCAAATAAAAAAACAACCACTTTACAAATGAACAGTGCCCATGCAGAGGAGGGAATTAATGGTCTGTATCATATTCTCTATTTTTTAAATGCGATTTAGAAATGTATATTTTTACATGTGGGTAGTTTATTTAATAAGTAGTGCTGAGTCAGTGTTAGCTGTGATATCCTGTACCTTCCTCCCTGTGTGGAGACCTTCTCTTATGAAGCCATAAAAGAAGCCTTAAAAAAATTTCTTAAGGCGTTCACTTCATTTAACTCATCTGCTCAACTGTAAATATTGGTATTCTAAAATGAACTTGGGATGTTTTTGAGTATTTTTTTAATACACGGTGGCTACATGTCTTCTGAATTTTCTGTTTCTGGCGTGGAGCATCGTTTGGCTGTGTACAGCAAACCCGCCCAAGGCTATTGCATAAAAGCTGGAGCAGCACATGTAAACACTACATGCTGGCGTTACACAGACTCCCAGCAAAAGGGATAGCTCTTCTAGATATGCTTAGCTACAAAGCTTTTATAAAGGAGACATTTCTCAATAGCATGCATTTCCACCACAAAATTAGTTTTCGGGTCTTTTAAAATCATTGATAGAATCTCATTCATGAACTGAAGAGTATTATTTTGCTGCAGCAAAATGTTTCAAAGCAACCAATGAATATATTTGCAGAAGAAACCAGAGGGAAATGCAAAAAAAGCTCCAAGGATTTATATACAGAATAGCAAAAACCCCCAAAACAAAACCCTGAATATTAATCTGACACTATAATATGTAAATATAGTAATAATTCAAACAATTAACCTCTCATCCTTCTATAGAGACCAGATATTTAAGGAGCAAGCTATCATTATACTTACTTAAAAGCTTTTGTAATGTGAGTAAATTCTTTTAACTATGAGGGAAGTTTGAAGAGTTTAAATCTTCACTGAGACCTCTTTGAAAAATGTGTGCTGGCAAATGACAATGAATCAAAACCAGCTACAGGTCTAGAGTTAAAATGCTCATGGAGCGACAAAGACTTATTCAACAAACTGATGATATTAATCCATACTGCTTGCTTTGGAAGAGGAGTTTTCAGTGAAACGTTCCTTATTATCTCAGAATACCACGTCTGCTGAGCTGCTGTATGCATATCCATTTTATACTCTCTGTGCCTTCTTTTTTAGAAAATTACAAAAGGACTCCACTGTGTTCTGAGGTGGAATAGAAATTAACTTCAAAATCAAACAAGAAATAAAAGGTTTGTTTTCCCAATAGCCTTAGGTCTTTGGAATTGACACATTGTAAGCTATATTACATGTCTTTAAATGAAGGGGAAAGTATATAGGCTAAAGAAGGAACTGGAAAACTTGTGCCAGTCTCCTCTCTTTTTAATAATGCTTAATTAAATTTCTTTAAAATTAAACTGTTTCTTAAATACATCAGCACAAGTGAAAAGAGAATCAGGACCTCCTGTTCCAGAGGTTCGAGAGTCTATAATTACTCCATAAAACTTTTTATATTTTCCAGAGGCTGGAATGTGTTGTATGTCTTTTGGCAAATTCTTAATTTAATGAATCTTTCACCTATTCACAGCAGAAAATTATGAAAAGCAGAAATGGTAGCCGTCTAGGCATCAGAACATTGACACCCCCTTCAAATAATTTTATTTAATGAAACCATATTGTTACAAGACAATACTAGAGTAAACAAAGTTATCAGAGTGATGGAGCACCTCCCCTATCATGACAGGCTGAGAGAGTTGGTGATGTTCAGCCTGGAGAAGAGAAGGCTCCAGGGATACCTTATTGCTGCCTTTCAGTACTTTAAGGGGGCCTACAGGAAAGACAGGGACAAACTTTTTAGCAGGGCCTTTTGCGATAGGACAAGGGGTAGTGGTTTTAAACCAAAAGAGGGGAGATTTAGACTAGATAGAAGGAAGAAATTTTTTACAATTAGGGTGGTAAAACACCGGCACAGGTTTCCCAGAGAGGTGATAGATGCTCCATCTCTGGAAACATTCAAGTTCAGGTTGGATGGAGCTCTGAGCAATCTGGTCTAGTTGAAAAGGTCCCTCCTCATTGCAGGCAAATTGGACTAGATGATCTTTAAAGGTCTTTTCCAACCCAAACTATTCTATGATTCTAAACAACTTACACTGTCTTCCTTAGGTAACATTTTCCCATCAAGCAGAGAGCAAAACACATCAGTGGGTCACCAAACCTGGTAAGTATTTTAGTAGTATTTCTTAAAGAGGTCTAAGCCTATAAGTAGATAGAAAGAAATCACAAGACTTTGGCAGTAGAAAATATATCAAAGGTTGTTATACCTATACAGATAATTTTTTTTCCTATTAGTGGGTGGCAAAGTCACTAGTGCAAAGTTAAATGTGTGGTTGGCATTTGATAGTGAGGACAATTGACAAATACTGAAATCAGACCAGCAGCAACGACTCTGGACTTTGAAACAATATAGCCGTGTTGATGCGCCTACATTAATATACCCTTCTCTAAACACAAGGTTACATGAATGTGGCTGTGATTTATCAATATTCTTGAGCATCCATTCTTTGTATATCTGGATAGGCAAGTGTAGTCAACATGATATTTTCCATAGTTAGACTTAGACTTTCTTCAATTTATTTCAGAGCATTAGTCTCCTCTATCTAGAACAGTGAGAATGAAGCATTCTTTCCTCAGAAAAAAAATATTAGAAGGTATTTGTTCATTAGTATAAAACACTCAAATATTATAGTGGTGAAGTCTGTGTCTGTAGGCAGAAAAAAAGAAGGATTTAATAATCTGTACTTACTAATGCCATTTTGACTTTGTGCACATAGCCATAAATTTTGGTTTTTTGGTTGGTTTTGCTTTTAATATATAATTAAAAATGTAGGTAAACATACATTGCAAGATATAACTTGTATCTTCAAATAAATTACTTGCAAGTGTCTTGATATATCGATCAAAACTATATATTTAACATATTCCTTTGTATTTAAGGCTGTTATGGAAAATTAGGCATTATTTCTTCATCTGTAGAGTAATAGTTCCTAATGTTCTCAAAGTCACATACTAGCATCTGTTAATTGAGACTTAAATTATCCCTCTGGGTTGCATAAAGAATACCTAAGTTTCACTTCACTTGTAGTTGAAGTATAGCCAAATGTAGGTTAGATGTGGGAGATTTCTTCTGCTCGGCTGAATCAGGGACATAATATCAAGAAGATATTTGGGGTTATCTGAACAAGAATGTTCTTAGAACCAATGAGTAATACATTCTGTCTTAGGCAAAATATCAAGGAATGCCAAGCTTCTCTTTGTGCTTATTCCAAAATAAATTAGCTGCAGGGGAGCAGTCACCAATAGCACAATGCTGAGGTGTTATATAGGTCAGTACTGATTTTGACCATAACATAAGTACATATAATTTTTGTGTATTAACTCCGGTCCCCAAAGTAAAACCTAAAGTGCTATTACTCTGCTTATCCACTGAACCAGTCTGGAAGCTTGTTTTGAAAGGTATAACAAGATAACAGAAGACATTACTAACCTCTGAGATTTTGCACTTGTCGGCTGAAATAACAGAGAAGTATTTCAGCTCTGGACAGGAAAGTACTTTAACACATTCTTTGTTTTAAATCAACAGTGCTTAACCCCAAATTAAACAGTTGGCTTTGTATGACCCACACTGCAAGGCACAGTGCCCTTTTCTGTAAATATGGAGATACACACTGTGTGATAGAAATTATGTGTAATTTTTAATTTCATACTGCATACTCCATACCCTTTCATAACTCATAATTTCCAAGATTTTCTGGAAGCTTTCCTAGTGTATGATGTGCATGCAATTGAACAGATTTTAGCTCTGAATTGGTTTGTTTTGTATTCAGATTATGTTTGCATGTATGCATTTTTATATTTATATTTATATTTATATTTATATTTATATTTATTTATATTTATATTTATATTTATATTTATATTTATATTTATATTTATATTTATATTTATATTTATATTTATATTTATATTTATATTTATATTTATATTTATATTTATATTTATATTTATATTTATATTTATATTTATATTATTTATATTTATTTAGGCTATAATTTATAAAACTACATTTGATGTTTAAATTAATAATGAAAGGGAAGGATAGCAGAAATGTATTTTTAATTTAGCACTAAGATCTGATACAGGTTATACATAATGAATTTAAAGGATCAGATTAGAACTATTTCAGGGGGTTTGTGTCCCTCAAATGGAAATTATTACCCTGCAATTAAGATGTGCTTATTGGCATTGTGAATAATCCACCATGTTCAGCAGTTTATCATCTTAGCTTCATGAGAGTTAGACCTAAACTATACAACTTGTAATGGATGAGGAATGTGCTTGAAGAAAATTACCTCTTCTGAGATGAGGGGGCCAGTAACTTCTTAAACTACAAAACCTCAGTCACTTGTATCTAGTTGATCATACCCTATTTCTGTGTCCACCAGTTTCCCTATATGTAGCATCGAGCTGTTTGTCTACGTGGAAGGATTGCCAGAAGAATTAATTAAATAGTATCTGAATACTTGAAGATGGAGAGAGCTGCAAATAATGTTGTAAATCATGCTTATTGCAATACTTTGACTAGAATTTTTAATTATCATGCTGGGCTTGGACATGATATTTTTCACCTCTTAATCTGAGAAGTCTCATTTGTAGGCTGGACAGGGCTTTTATCATGATCTCCGTTACTTTGCTAACTGAAGCAGCATGGATAATAGGACCAGCTTTTCTCAGCATAGACAAAATTGTTTATGTATTATCTCAGCCTTCTGCTTCCTGTCTAATATTCTTAGCATTTAGGATCCAGCTTTGAAGGTCAGTGCACAACAGGGACAGTCAGACTTCTCTTGCAAGGCTGTTAAACAGAGGATGGGGTCTCATGAGCTGGCTGGTAGCTGTTGATAGAATTAGCAGAGGATGGAATATCACTTTCTTGTAACTTCTTGCAGGAATGATGGATTTATTCATAGTATCATCTTTTGCTGCCCTGCTGTTTCGGTCATACCTTAAATAAAGCGTAGGGCTACTTAGTGGGATCACACAGGCTCAACTGACTTTGGAAGATGTGGCAAGATTTCCTTCAGGTAGCATTTCCTTCTACTGCCTTAGCTAGCTGTTCCTTTGCAAAAAGCAGGGGCTTAAAATCTCACCTCCACACACTTTTCTAAAGTTGTTTAGTAGTGCCAGGAGAACAGTCACCACAATTCATTTAGAAATTCTACTATACACCATTGATGGGATCCTTTTTTTTTCCTTTTCAAGGTCCTTGAGCTTTCAGGTTCTGTGAGAAAGTCAATCTAAGATACTAAACCTCAGCTTTTAGAACTAACACACTGTCCAGCATGAAATGCATATGAACAAGACAAAGAAATCAACGTACATTTTCACAGGGTGCAGATTAAGATGCTAAGGGGTTATTTCTTTCAGGATATCTGAGGAAATTAAATACTCTTCCTTTTCAGGAAGATATTTGCATTTTGTTGGAGTGAAACATTGTCTTAACTGCATAGGCAATATTTTAAAGATCACATGCTTTCAGTTATTATTGTTTGTGTCACCAGAATTAATAGGAGCAAGGGATCTTTTTATTGTATTTTATTTGTTATTACTTTCTGCTATACAGCCACTCCACTATCTACCAGTTTGAAATAGTGTGTGTTGCTAAGAAGCCAATTAAATCTGGTAATAGTAGAAATCATTAATGTGTGGGCTTCTTTTCTATGATCATTCTAACGTGATTTTTACTACCAAATACAATCCTGACATACCTGAAGTAATCTTTTAAATTGGAAATATTTCAGATTTTTTTGCATTAATGTGATATTTTAATTGACTCTGCATGCTAACAAATAAAAGATCTGAAAGCTGATATAGCTTTTTTTAGTTATGGTTATCATTTAACAGTATTTGAAGATGATTGAGAACATGGAGGCGTTCAGTACGGGCTCACATTTAAGGGGTATTTTAGACATTGTTCACAATCAGGAACATACTGTAAACATAGAATCATAGAATGGTTTAGGTTGGAAGGGACCTTGAAGGTCATCGAGTTCCAACCCCCCTGCCATGGGCAGGGACACCTCCCACTAGACCAGGTTGCCCAAGGCCACGTCCAGCCTGACCTTGAATACCTCCAGGGATGGGGCCTCAACAACCTCTCTGGGCAACCTGTTCCAGTGCCTTACAACCCTCAAAGTAAAAAATTTCATCCTAATGTTTAATCATGTCAATAAAGTATATGTCAGTTAATAAAGAATGACTAAAACTCAAAATATTTGTTCTGAAAAGTGATGCGATATGTAATTAAGATGGATTACAGGCATTTTACTTATGGAACAAAGCAATTTCCAGAGCAAGAATCAAACTCATTCAAGGTCATGCAGTTTATTTTTTATTTCTATATAAATAATAAATATGAAAGAAGTTTTATATTAATGGATGTTGATATGCAATTCTTTGTTTTGGAAACTAATTATAAAGGATTTTCCATTACGAGACACATTTTCAAAGCACTCTCTTAAAAATATTACGTAGCTTCCTCCATACAATTTCTATCTCATTTTTCTTTTTTGTTCATCTTCCTTGCATTTTCTGTTCATTTGGTCATTTTCTTCTCTCTGTTCTGATATGACCTTGCTTTTCTCAATGATATTTTTCTCATTCCCTTTTTTCGCCTCATTATTACTTAGGCTTTATATTGCAGCAGTTCCTAGAACAAGGTTTCTCAAACACAAGGAGTCATGATCCCACTTAGGGTAATGAGTACAACCGTGTAAACAGAAGTGTGGTTGCAAGTCTGGAAATGACCCCAGAAATAAGAGTGGAAATGGGGATTGTAAGCCTTGAAGTGGAGCCAGAAGCAGAAAAGTTTTCAGAACATTAGCCAAAGGGTAAAATAATATGTATGCAACCCTATTCTGCAAAGTGTTTCATACTCTACAAGGGAATAATTATAAGAACAAGACAGCACTGTCGGATGATATAAACAAATGGTAAAAAATGAGGTAATTTGGAGAACAAAAATAATAAAATGTGAGAGATTCTTGGCCAGTCAAGTAAATCCATTTTTTTTCTGCCTTCACTTTCTTCTTGAACTCTTGCTCCCTCTCAAAATTATCACTAAGTACTTCAAGCTTTCAAATGTTCTTCTCTTTCTGCCCTCCCAGGTTGCAGCTTTTCTCCATATCTTTGTGAAGAAAAACAAGGTTGGATGGTGTGGGAGGGAGATTGCCTTTCAAACAGTCCAGTGTCTTCTGCCGATACACTGCCAGCTGTTAAACTGCCTACCCACTTCTCTACTAAGCCATGTTTTCATAGGGCAACACAGGCCATCTCAGGTCAGGCACCATACTGTCCGGCAGTGAAAAAACTCACTTCAAAGAAAGAGAAAAAGGATGCTGACAGCTGACGCTGTGGCTTTTTTATGGGAAAAGGCAAGATAAGAGACCTTGGAATTCTGTAAGAAATGGCAGAAACTTTGGATCCACCACTGAGTTAAATGTAAGAAGTTAGACTACTTTGGCCAGAGTATGTGACATTTTTTTTTCTAGCAGGCATGCCATAGAACATTTCTGATTGTAATCTCCATTTCTTTCATAGCTAGAATTTCCAGCACCTCCTGGACACAATACAGCGTTGATTGTTTACATTTCAGTGACTACTTAAACTGTTGCTAATCAGTTCTTTAAGGGTATATCAGAAGACACAAGATGCAAGGTTTAGAGTTTTGATCATAAATTTTTTATCTGTTTTGCATTTGAAATAAGCATCTTAAAGGAATATCAGAGAATCATACCAAAATAACAGATTTCCAGCAGACTAGTGCATGTATTTTTATTTTATGTATTATGTATGTGATTTCTCTACTTATCTTTGTTAAATTTTGATCGTGTTAATGTTATTGGAATCAGTAATACTGGCACATCTAACAGCAAAATGAGATGAGAGACTTAAAAGTGTTTTTCCTTGAAGAAAGCTCAGAGTGGTTTGCTCAGGATCCTAAAGCAGTGCTGTTGATTTTTCTCTCTTCAGTTTCGCTTGCTTTACTTCACATTATTTATTTATATAACTCAAGAAAATAAAAGGTTAATTTGGGAGAAATCGGTGCAAGCTTTAAAATCAATACACTGAGATGAAAAACTTAGCAGCAAGCATGTTGGGTAGTTTACTTCCATTTGGTGTGGTTGTCTGGAATTAAATGAATTATTTCCCATTAAATGTGACAGCTTTGGGGATAGAAATACACTGAGTCTAAGTGGCTTACTGAAGTGTACATCAGTGTGGAAAAATTAATAGACCACCACACAAATTAGGTAGGGAAAAAAAATAAGTTTTATAGACTTCAGCTGTACTTTCCTTGCAGGGTGGGTTGAGGAGCACTCCCATCCCCAGTCTACCCTTGCTCATTTGTCTATCCTTGAAGTGGACTGTGAACAGTGGAAGAAAAAAAGACTCGTGTAAACAATGGGCGATGAGGTTGAGGACTGCCTACTAGGACTTCTTCACACTCTGTTTTAGCAAACAGAGTTTGAGAGCATTTCAGTTAGGAGCTGGCCGAGTCTATTAAAAAACAGCTTGCAAGGCCATGAGGGATTCGTTTTTGTATCCTTACATATGATGTATAGCTTCACAAACTGGACTGGACACATCAGGCAATGATCTCTCCCCTTTTGGAGAAATGACACTGCTACACTAGCATTTCTGTTCAAGGAAAGCTCATAAGCAAAATTCCCAGCAGATCAAGAAGTTATGTTAATCACACATTTACAAACAGAGAGACACAGTGGTATCATCTCATCACAAACATGGTATTTCCTCTTTCTGTTTCCCTTTTGGCCTGGATATCTAACACTGGAATTACTGTTTGACTACCTAGTTTTGATTGCTGTGCAGTGCATGTCTTATCAACAAGCCACTTCTGAGCTCTGGACATGCTACCACTCTCAACATGATGAACAGTGCTGTGTTTATACATGTTAGGTGGTATATTTTTTAAGACTTATGAGCAGCTACCAAGTACAACTTGTAGATTTTGACTGCTTCTCCCTAGCTTTTTTTTTCTTTCTACCACCAATTAGAGGTGGCTGGGGTGGCTCACTGGGCTGAGCAGTCAAGAATTGCTGGGTTGGGATCAAACCACTGAACCTATCAACAGGAAGAAGATGGCAGCTCCACACCCCTAAGAATTGCTCCCAGGAGCTGCAGAAACTGACCTCTCCCTCCTCACCAATGACTCTCCAGTTGATGAAAGCTCATTAAGTATCATACCAGAGTGTGGCATCACAGTTTCTTAGATCCTATTTATATTTATGTGTGTTAAATAACACATAATTGATTTATATTTTAGACTGTATATATCCTACTTGCAGAGTGTCTTCTTACCTGGCTAAAGATGCCCAAGAAAACTGGTCCAGAATTATGGAAATGGATTTGAATGAATTATGGGAATTATGGAAAAAAGGCATCAATAAAAACTGAGACATCCAGTGAAACAACAGACAGCTACGTATAGTCACTCAAGTTTACATTTCTTGATTTCAAGATACCAAAGCATTTCAAACTATGTTAGGAGTCTTTGCGCAGATGGCTAGAGATACGGTAGGTGCATAAGTTCTCACAGTTTTACATTGAAGTTGCCTAGGTTCCAGAAATACTGCTTCTACATATATAAATACCTTGGTCTTGACAACAGAGAGTAACTTGGCTGTATCAAAAGTAAGTTCTGCCAGACTCTTCTAAACTAAGCATTTCTCTTCCTTTCTCGAAGGATAAGCAGATATTTTTCCCTGTGGACGAAATGTAAACCTGTCTTTTTAAAGCAAATATATGGTGGTCTCCTTTTTTACTATGGCCCTGTGATCAGATTAGAAACCGGAGCTCAATTTGTGTCTGTGGACAGATGTTCAAATCTTTATGTTCCACATCTGCAAATGTCTTATTCTAAGGTGGTAATACTATTTAGTCAACAACAACAAAAAAAAAAAACCCCAAAAAAAAAAAACAACCAACAACTCTGTTCACTCTTGTATATGATAAAGAAGAATGCATTGGAACCAGAGGTGATGTATATAAGCCTGTCTGTCTTGTCTAATGATTGTTCGGTATGTTCATCTGAGGACTAATAGGTTCCAGTTCATCACAAATTTTTAATATTTTATCAGGGCTTTTATAAGGTAAAATGTACAAGCAACCCTTAAAGCCAGCACCAAAAAATGTTTTTCTTTGAAATTCTTCTGTATCAGTTCCAAAGGAAGTGCAAAGAATGCCCTGGTTGTTCTTCCAGAGTACAGCCAAAGCTGGTGGCTAAAGTACTTTTTGAGTTACTGGATTTGAATCCAATAAGGTAAAGATAGATATTAAGTCAGCATTTCCTTGAGCTAAAGTAGAATGTTATTCTTCAGCTGCTGTATGGGGGGAAAAAAAAAACAAACCAAAACATTAATGTCAGGTCCACCTACCATTCTACTTCACTGGCAAATACTGTTTGGTTTTCATTTGAAAGAAATGTCAAAAGCACCTACTTTTAGGAGGTGGCTCTACTCTGTGAAACCCAAGTGGTGGGAATTGCTCAGGCTCTGAAAAGTATCTAGATAGAGTGGAGGACTCATCACTGTCTTCTGTTTTTTTCTGCTTGCTAATGTAATCAAATTCCAGCTTGGTTCTTTTTTTTCCCCAGAATTTTGTGAAATCATTTTTGTGACAGACAAAAAAGTATCTATATCCACATTCCTCAGACACCCAAATCTCCTTAGAATTTTTCTAGAAAAGTTGTCAAGCCTCATTCTACAGTGGGATACTGCCCAGTCAGTAACACATTAGGCACTTAAAAGGATGATTGTTGCCCAAGAAGGTCATTTATCAACATCAACAGTGCTGACTAATTCCTTAATTGCATCACCATCATGATTAGAAATGAATGAAAATGTCTCTCAGTAAGTATTTTTTGCCGATTCAGTATTCAATAGCGCCCACTTTCTTTTACCTGTGAAAAGTAATTTGAGGTGTTATGTTTCCAATACTATATTCTCTGCAGTGCTCCTGTGTTTTCCTTCTTTATTTTTCTCTCTGGTAGCCTAAGTGAATAGCAAATCTTTTCATATCCTGTTATGTTAGCATAATGTCTTATCAGTTATACTAGACATAGTAGAAGATATGGTGCTTCTTCAATTAATTTTTGCATGTGATTCTTATCAGCTAAATTTAGATGTCTACAGTGATGACATCTACACTTGATCCAATCACCTTAGACTCACAGTAAAAAGATGAATCACCTGAGGTATTTAACATGTCTGTGGTAATTATGAGATGAAACTTACTTGAAAGTAGTGATTTCCCTCCACTGCTGCAAATAGTCTAAGGTGACTAACTCAAATATAGGAATCTATATTTGCCTGGACAAATTCCCCATTCTGTGCCTTTTGTTATTTGCATTTCATATGTCCTTTTAGTCATTTTAATTTCTGCTTTAGATTATACTTCCTTACATTTATTGGCATCAATAAATACATATATCAATAAAATAAGTATTAATAAACTATAATGATAATGAACACTAATTATTGACATCGAGAAAATACTAAATTCTGCTATTTAACCATGCTACTCCATTGTAGATAGAAGTCACATTGAGAACACAAACTAAACCCAATGCACGTATTTATATATTTCATGCATATATGCGAACACAAATGTTGCTTGATGTCCAGCTTATAAACACAGTGTCATACACGCACTTTAAGTTTGATAACAGGCCTCGAAGAAAACTTTGGACTATTAAATTTGAGATTAGAAAATTAGTTGGAAATACAATTATAGCTTTCTTCAGAATTAAATTAAACACTGGGCTAAAGTATATAGGGCACTACAAGCCAAATTAACCTCAAATCCTTATGATGTGGAATTTACTGGTCCTTAGCCTTTGTAGATGGATTAAGGCACCCTAAACAGTTATAGTTTTACATCTTAAATAGTGAACCTTTTTTTCATAAAGGGAAGATCACCTGTCCTCTTGGTATTGTTCTAAATGTTTCCTAAAAAACATTAAGGAAAGCTCATCTGGAGCATGGATGTCATGAGAACCACAATCTGACGTTTTTAGTTCAACAAGGTTAAGCTACCATTTATTTAGTGTAAAACCATAAACCAAAAAAAAAAGTAAATGAGAGAATTAGTGAAAATTAAAGACTACTTTTAACAAGAGTGTTTGTTTAATTTACAAAACCTAGGCATCGTGCAATAAATTTTACAGAATATGAGAATTAGCGCTGGACATGAACATACACTCGAACATACCCTGAAAGGATATTTCTCTGTCAGAAGAAGCATTGTCAGACCATGCTGCTTGCATGAACCTTTAGTCAGTAAATCATGAGATAAGAAACATATTTACTTCATTTTGCAAGACTTTTTAAATGTGTATGAAACTGTAATAAACATCTCATGCCTGACATTGCTTCTCCTGAAGTGGTTTGTAAGTCAGCCATGCAGATAAACAACTGTGTATCAGGTTTTTTATTACCAGTCCTATTCCTTTCACCCACCAATGGCCAGCAGATTTTACATCCCTTTTCACTAATTCTGCCTCTGTAGGGTATCTCTTACAGAACAAATTCTAACTGCACTCCTAAAAATGACTGATATATTGTATTTTGGACTTAGTTGCAGCATTCCCTGTTGACGGGAGCAGACTCTGACTCACAGCAGAAAGAAATGTGTATTTTCAGATAATCTGATACAATTTGCCACTTCTTATATATAATTTGTTTTCAAAGTAAAACAAACAGATACGTAGGGAGCCATATGCATATGAACTTATCACGCTGCTAATAGCTTTCCTTCAGACAGGAAAATTTGGGTCCTGTACACATGACTTAACTGCCTGAAATCTGGGGAAGCATTCTTCACTCCATTAAAAGCAGTCCATAAATATGTGGAAAGTCCACAGAAGTAGAAATTGCGTGTCTTCTTCACACCTACATTAATGTAAGTTTGGGACATAACACAGCTTTGCAATATGAGAAAGAAACCAAGGAAATAACGGTGGCTGCAGAAGCAGGAAAAGATGGAAATCTGGGTATAAACTGTCCTATCATGAGTGACTGCCCTGGTTTGAGTTAAAACAGAACCAATTTTCTGTTCAGTAATTTTACTTTTCCGTTAAGTCTCTTCTAACTAACTGCACTGACTGAAATTAGTGGCATATTTTTCAGACAATGTCTGCTTCTTGCAGTGATAACATCTTATGTTTATAGTTAATACCAAGGAATGTTATGCAGAGAGGCTCCTGCTTATACGTAGTGCTGTAACAACCAAGGCCAGCTAGCTTTGTTATGCACCAACTTGGAGTGTCGGAAGCAGGAAACAGTAGAGACATCACACCTGCGGGGAGGAGCGGATAGGACAGGTGACCCAAAACTGACCAACAGGGTATTCCACCCCATCTGCCTCATGCTCAGTGCAAAAGCTGAGGGGTCAAAGGGGTCAGCAACTTTCTTCATTGGCTTCCTTCCAAGGAGGACTCTGTTCATCTGCCTTTGATCCCAATCCATGCATTCCTGAATCCAGATCTGGAATCCAGTTCCTGTCTATGACTGGGTCCAGTCTGGGACTTTCCCAGTACCTGCCAGTGACATGATTGTCATTCTGGGAGCTCGATAGGGGTTTTGTATATGTTGTATATATTTCATTATTTTCTTATTAATATTATTACCTTTGCTTTTTATTATTAATATTTCATTAAAGTAGCTTAGTTTCTTTTCAAGCCATAAGTCTCTGTCTCTCATGTTCTCTCTCCCTTCTCTTCTGGGAAGGGAAAGGTAGAATTTAAAGAGAGCATCTGTCATTTGTTTAGTGGCTGGCCCAGCCTAAGCTGGGGTTTTGTATATGTTGTATATATTTCATTATTTTCTTATTAATATTATTACCTTTGCTTTTTATTATTAATATTTCATTAAAGTAGCTTAGTTTCTTTTCAAGCCATAAGTCTCTGTCTCTCATGTTCTCTCTCCCTTCTCTTCTGGGAAGGGAAAGGTAGAATTTAAAGAGAGCATCTGTCATTTGTTTAGTGGCTGGCCCAGCCTAAGCCCTGACAGCAGCTAACATCAAAGTCCCTTTGAGATCTAGAGAACTGGGAATATCCTTGCTCAAATTTCCTGAAAGAGCTGGTCCAGCAATTCAGTAACTGGAGTTCAATCTCAACTCAGCTTTCTCAGCAATATTTCCTTATCATACTCCCTGAGACAGTCTTCTAGCCATCTGGTAAAAGTTTCACCGAAGGAACATTACCTACTCCTCCTTAAAGAGTAAGCTTGTTTCATAAATATGTGAGTTATGGACATAGAGTCAAAAGCAACCGAACTTGGTTAGCATAACAAGTTGTCATCTAAAAGCTACACTGTGGTAACTGCCCATGTTAGCACCCTATACTTGTTCTAAAGTGACTTGCTAAATCACTTAATCCCCTTTAACTAAAAAAAGAGAAGATGGAGAGGGTTGTGAGTTGTAAGACACATGATCAATTTATGGTTATACAGTGTTCCTAAATCCTAGACCCTCTTGAGTTTCCCAGTGGTTATTTCTAGTCTTCTCTGGTAGACTGTTACAAATACTATTCTCAGACACTGAATAATACTCCTAAAGTTATTGTACAGAAAACCAACCAACCAACCAAAACCACTTTATAGTTTCTACCATTTTCTTCACTGTTATGTTCACCCTTACACTGTCCTTTTGGGTGCTCTTTAATTTTCCCGGAAAAAAAAAAAAAAAAAAAAAAAGATGCAGGATGTTTACTATGAGTTGTAAATAGCTGGAGGTGTTTGATAAGAGGTTTATGATGTTCATGGTGGGAGTTTCTTCCTCCTCTGTCTTGGGGTCCACTTGTGTTTCTCTTTACACATTTTCCTATCACAGCTCCTTCCTTTTTACTGGTTCCTGGATGAATCCTGCCTGGAAGATGATCTGGTTTCTGAAGTTTTGTATTCTAGATGTATCCCAAAATACCCCAACCTAAGAAGTTAGATGCTTATTTCTTGAGCATGTCTGAAAGGGATCAAGAAAGTATGGAATTGGTGTTTTATTATCATATGTTAACTTCATATATGTCTAGTGAGCATACTGATTACTCTGAGAACAGTGCAAATTATGGTATTATGGTTGTGATAGTTTAACACTCAGGTTGAAATGAAGACAATGAAATACAGCTATTTATAATAACCTACTGTTTAAAGCCTTTAGTGAGTAGAAGACATTGATTATAGGTTGATTCACTGAAACCTGAGAAGATTTAAATGGATTTTTGGTGAACATGTCTAGTTTTGAAGATATACATTATTTTCTGGGAAATGAAAGTTGTATATTTGGTAGAGGAAACCAATGGACTCAAGTTTTCCTTTAAACTACGTGAATATTCAGATCACGGAATTTATGGTTAAGAACATCAACTATTTCTATTCTAAAACAAAATAGTCATTTATCCAGTTATATTCTGAATGTAAAATGAATTTATTAGGAATACCATGTTACTGGGGTTCATGCTAATGGTAAAGTAAAATATCCATGACCTGTCTGACCTATCCTCCTCCTGCATGTCTTCCTGTTTACTATGCAAGGTGCAAAGCTAATGTTTAAATTTAATCTTGAGCATCTAACTATGACAGCAGGGAGCCTAGATACTTGACTCAAGGCTATGGACTTCACTCTAGTAGGAACGGAGATAAATATACATTCCTCAGCTGTAAACTGAGCTAACTGTATTTCCTTGCCCCAGAAAGTTGGGTAGGTAAACATTTTGTGAGGTTGAGAGAGGCCCTTGTACTCCTGTAGTGGGGCCCAGGTAAGTACTTTAGGTAGAATAAAGTTTTTCTTACCCTGTCAATAAAGAACTTTCATATCATATTACAAATGCCCTGGTGGGCTGTCTAAGATAGTGACTCTAGGCAGTCATAAATCACCTGTTGAAGAAAGGGGTTATCTTTGTATTGTCTGTGTGAGAAATAAGCACTATGTATTGCTATTGATCATCCCTGTTCAACCTATGAATGGTACTAATGAGGTCTGGAAGGAGTCACCTCCGGCTCTCGCTAAAATAACTGTGCTGGTCTGTAGTTTTGTGAAAGGGATTATCCAGGAAAATGAAGCATGTAGGGCTGTATCCACCCTTACTGTGTCCAGAGAAACACTGAATACAATTTGGGAAAGCAATTTTGAAAAAACTAAGAATAGATTTTTTTTTTGATTTTTTTTTTTTGTTCTGTCTGCCTTGTGGTAAGTCATTTGTCCTGCAGGGACCTCCCCAATAATAATAAAAAAGTGTTAGGCTGTTGGGTTTTTTTTGTTTGTTTCTTGATTTAGTTTAGTTTAGTTTTAGTTTTAGTTTTGTGCTGTTTGTTTGTTTGTTTTCTTGGGTGAGGGAAGTTTTTTGGTTTAGTCTGTGTTGCCTTTTTTTTTTTTTTTCTGGAGAGAACAGGCACAGTATGAGTTTGTGATTCCTGTACAGGGAATACCGGTATACTAGCAGTTCACACGCTGCAGAAAAGGAAAGCTGGGAAACCAGAGACTGCCTTACGCTTTTAAAAATCACTGGATTAAAAGCCACAAAGTCTGTTAGGAGCAAGGACAAGAACTCCCAAGTGGGTCTTGAGAATTCTTCAATCTTTAGGCTATGGATGCATGTTATCACATCTGCTTTTGTCTCCATTTGAATGAATCATTTCTGATCACCTGGTTGTCCCACTCTGAAAGAGTTGACTCAGAATACTCAGTAGCATCTTGGTTAGGTAAACATTTAGCCGAACAGTTTTAGTACTTTAGCACCAGGATAAACTGGTGCACACAGTTTCAAGTTTCAAATCAAATCATTTAACAGCTAGGTTAATATACAAAACAGAGAAACAACATATCATTGATGGATATTTTTATAAAGAAAACTAAGAAAATTCTTCATTTTTGAAGGGCAGACTTAGCTTGCTATGTGTGGAAAAGTCGACCAGATCCCTTTTTAACACTTTGGACTGGCTGAGCTAAGTGCTGACTTAAGCCATTTCAAGCTGTGTTTTGATGCGATAATAAATATGGTTTTAGACTACCTACTACTGGATCAAAAGACTTCAGCCACATGACTGTTTCACCAAGCAGGTTTATAAGCCTTTGAAGGAATAACTTTTTTTTTTTTTTTGTTGGCCTTATGCTAGATAAAATATCACCTGTCTGTACCACTCTGTTTTTATGCTGCTTCAGGTGTCATCTACCGACTTACAGCAAGCATAAACCTTGGTTAAAAGTATGAATTCAGCATAAAATTCACATCATCTGCTCTGATTACCTGGACAGAAATACAATCCTATGTTCCAAGCTGATCTGCAGTGCTTTGTGATCCAGCAATAGATGTAGTATGAAATTGTTATGAAATGACATAACACAGATGACAACATGACCACATCTTCATAGATCTGCCTCTTTTAAATCCTATTCTCAGGTGTGGATTCAGGAACATGCTTTCTCTGGCAGCTCAGAAAGTAAAAATGACATGCATCCTGACACCATAGTTCACTGTCATGCCAGATGAGCTAAGGTTTGTGGGGCTATATTATAAATGGGATCACTGAAATGGCCTAGGTTAGGTTGAATAAAAATACTCTTTACTGTGGTTGCTGCTGTCTTTTGTTGTTGTTTTTTTTTTTCTTTTTTTAAAATCCAGTGAACCCATTTACAATATTCTCTGCACACAGCTGCATCAGAACAGATTGAGAAAACAGCATACTGCTGTGTAGGCTAAGAATAAATAACTGGGAGAGAGGAAAGTTCTTACAGCTTTTGCCACTAGAGGAAAGCATCAATGAACACCACCCTTAGGCTCTTAATTCAGGTGTATGCATTTCATTTCCTAAGCTGGATGTCTAACTTTCAGACTCTCCAGCACTTAACATGATATATGTCCAAGTCCCTTAACATCTTTATTGTCTCTAACCCTTCTTCCCTGTATCTGTAACACAATTTTTAACTGTTGCCCTGCCTATGGTTAGCTGCTTGTGGTATCTACAGAGAGAGGAAGATTATAATGAAATACCTTAGATATGCGCTTACAATAACAAAGGTTTCAAAAGTGTCAGAACATGCTATATCTTTCCACAGGAATGTGTACAAAAGACGGTAGCATTCTTACTTTGTTTATTTGTTCTGGAAATAGATCCCTTTCAAAGACATTTTTAGTATAGGGTGGAGCTCCTAATTAATTCCTCTGCTACCATTACTCAAGTACCAAAGCTGAAAAAATATAGAAATACATGTTACTTCAGGTTTCTGTGATATTTTTTCGGTTTTCTTTGGTAGTTTGTTTAGGAATTCAGTGTACTCCAACTCTAATAGTGATTGAGCAACTGTTTACACTTCAGATATTGACTTATTTTAGTATACTGCATAATTTTTATTAACAGTTGAAGCTAGAACCTTAGGCAAGATAGCTAATTTGCTATTATTGCCATTTAGTGTAATAAATCAGTGTGCTTATTGTTTGTATTTAGGTATAAGAAAGATATAGATAATTTTTCAAAATGCATGTCATTTATCTTTTAATAGTGTACCTACTGAAATGACTCTTGAAATTTTGCACCAGGGGCTAGTTTCAGCCCCAGTAAACAGTATTTTTTACATGATAAAGAAGGTTTAGCAGCAATTATTGAGATCACCTCCTCATCACACTAGTCTAACCGATTTTATGACAATTTACAGTATTTTCATTAAAGAAGGGATGGTGCGTTTGGATCCCTTCAAACACAAGAGGGGCTTAAGCTCTTGTGCACTGCATCCTAAACAGGCACTCTAAGCGCTAGAAAAACAGGGTACTGCGGCCACTATTACATTAAAAGGATAGGCATGGATAGCTTTTGAAAAATTATAAGCTGCACTTTAGGGAATTATAGACCTTTACGAAGGACAGGATCACTACTCTCACTTGAATAGACTGAGGCACCTATGTGTTGAAAGGAAGTGGTCTTTAAGCTTTTTGTGCTGGCTAGCTCTAACCAGCTTTCTCCTCTGAATGCCAGGTGGGTTGTAGTGCACTGTGCTCTCCCACTTCTGGTGTACTTGTTTTACAAATTTCAATCCACATCTGCAATTTAACAGAAGGGGAGTCTTTAAAGGAATTATAATAGACCCCAGATGGTAAGACAGAAGAGATGGCAACCTCTCCTGGCATCCACAGGTTTCTAAATTAACTCTAGAAGGTTTTCCCCTTGTTTAGTGTTTTTAAGCTAATAGCCTCTGCCTTTTCAAGCATGTTAAAATTACATCTGTTCTAATTTTTATTCTGGTTTTGGCTTTAGTTGTAGACTGGGTTGGAATATATGGCTACCCAAAGAGAAGTATATTATTCAGCTATATGGCAAATTGATATTTAGACTTTGAGGGTTTGGCTAGACACATTCTTTTACCTATTGTTTTACTAAGTTATATATTTAAGGAAATATTTGCATAGATACTTGGCAGCCCAGGATAACCTGTTTCCACATTTCCTCCATAATGTTAAAGAAAGAAACTGCTCCCATCTGAAAAGCAACTTGAGAAATTTGTTAAATCTCTTAAAACTCCCTCTAATATCATGCCTTCCTAGTCCTGTAGGTAAGAAGGAACCAGACGGAGAGCAAGCTGTGATTATTCCTTCCATTTCATATTTTGTTCTCTTTTTATTAACTTCAGCATTCCTGACACTCCTTCTATTTGACCTCTACTCCTATTAGAAAAGACAAATGAATAAGAAGGGATTCAGCTACCAAACCTCTGCTAGTCATCACTGTTTTCATTTGCTTGGAAATTATATCTCCATTCCCAACCCTCAAACCCTTTGTGCCTTTCAGATCATAAGCTCTGCTGGGCGAGAGCTTTCTATTTATCTGTATTTGTACAGCACACAGCACTATCCTCACTGGGGACTTTGGGTGCTAACATCCTACAGTAATCATGTTCATTAGCAACAACAAAGAAAAGCTATGTTCGAAAATTAAAGGAATATGCAGTGCAGGTCAGGCCTGGGCTTCTGAGTCATCCTTTCTGTTGAAGGTAGTTTTCATTTTAGACATTTGGAATAGTTTTTGAACTTTTGGGTGTTGAAGGGCCTCACTGGAATGATCCAAAGATGATTACTTTTCAACACTTTTTTTTTTTCCCAAAACAATAATTTAGCAAAAAAAGAAAAGCAATATTTAACCATTTTTTTTTTTTTTTTTTTTCACTGGGACTTCCTATATTCTCTTTGAAAAACTCCACTTTCTAACCTTTAATTCACAGTAACACACAACTTAAAGGTGTTGCACAGGCATTTTGATACATACTCAGATCAGCGGACTTAGCTGACAAAAATTTGGAGTACAATGCTCAGGTAGTTAAAGGGATGCAGAAGGTTGACTTGGCCTCAGCTGCATCAAAATGTGATGTTATCAGTGAATAAATTTTAAAGACAGAAGGTGTTGACCTCAAGAGAAAATCATATAGAAACAGAGATAAAAAAAGACACTAAAATTAGTTAGATGAAACTTAAAAGTTGTTCAGTAGGTGGCCTCTCAATTAATTTAGGCAGGAAGGAAATATATTAGGCAGGAGGCAAAGAAGAAGCACTATGTTTTCGTGCTAAAAACACTCTTAGATATCTCTAGTTCTGGTCTCTGTTTCCCAAAGCTATTTATGCATATCATATAAGGCATTTGTACTTAGAAAAACCCAATAAAAAAACCAAGCAGAGCTCATGCTCAGCACAAAGTTCCCACATTCTGGGGTACTGACCTCCTTGTTACAGTATTGAGTTCATATATACAGTAGTACTCTCCACAACTGGATGATGATCATTTAGGTTGCTATGTTCAGGACAGGTTTTGGTCTTCTGTTTGGTCTTTAGATGGAAAATCTTGCAGTTTGGCAAGATGTTCACAAGCTCCCCTATGTTTTCTGTCGATTGCGTTGAAGGAGCTCATCTCAGTATTGGGAAGTGAAACTTCATATTAGTACTGTGTTATTCAACTAAATCATTGCAGCATAGTACATATTCATGTTGAATATCACACTGGTTCATGAGACTAACACATGAAAGCTTGTGTCAACTCCATCAAATCATATCTAGCTGTAGTATTTCTGTCCTTATGGTCTTTATAGAGAGGACAATCAACTGCGTGTTTTGAAATGATGCATGAGGCAGGCATCTTTACAGGCTTGGAAACCAAAGGAGGCAGACTGAATTGGGCCCTCAATTATAATGTTAAAAAAATTTCAGTGGTGGAAAATATTCTGCTTCTGCTGGTTGTTTATTTCAGCAGTTAATTGTCCTCACTTAAAAATCTGTGTTTGCTCATGTTTTTGAATTTGTCTGGCTTCAATTTCCAGCCCTTGATTCTTGTTACACTTTTCTCTGTTTCATTAATAAAAGCTTTAGTGCTTTCTACCCGTGAAAGTACCTATGCACTGTAATTGGACCTGGCAGGGAAATTCTTTCCTTATGTCACAAAAGTTTTTGTAATTTTGAAAAATTACAGAGAAGAATTTCATCAGAGTCTGAAATGTAAACGGACAGCAAATATAATTGCACTTCACAATGTAACAAACTATTGAAATACTTTGTATAGATTTTGATGGTTGGATTTTTTTTAGTTTTTTCTTTTTTTCTTTTAATGCTATCATGATGTTTCTAAATCTTATGCTCATTAAACAAAACTGATTAATTTCTTTTAATTCTCTCAACATTAAGGATTTTCCTCCACCCCCTGAAGTGTACCTGTAATTCTTTTTCTTCATGGACTTGCCTGGTGACAGCACAGATTCTTCATTTTTTTTGCTGCTTATCTCAAAAGAGTCTTAATTTCAACTCAGAAGTGCTGTACATGGGCAAAAAGACCTGCTTTCTAAACGCCGCTTTCTCATCAACACCTAAAAAAGTTTAAGTAATCTTTTGCTCATAGCATTAGTTTTGGAGCTCATGCTTAGTGTTGTCTTTTGGTCTGCCCTCTGTTCCCTGTCTTTTTTTGTCTTACTAGATTTAAAAATCCTTTTTACAATCTCTCCTTTGCATCAAGCAATCCTTCTGTTTTGTAGCAGGAATAGACATTTTTAAACTTGTGTTAGGACCTCACAGTCAGACAGTACTGTTTTGACAATTTTTTCCCAAGTAAGCCACATGTGACCCAGAGTCACAGTCTCCTTATCCTTTGTATTAATTCCCCCATAGCCTTTTAGATCTACTGTCCTTGTTATACCTCTTCACTTTGTCGCAGAGACCATACATTTTGCTTTTTTTTTTTTAATGTTATTGTTCTTTTGCTCTAATCCTGTGGACCAGCTGGCTAAAAGCCTCTCTAATAAGCTTCAGTGATTCTCCTAGGAAGACCTTGCCATGATTTGTCTTTCTCATCAGATATGGTCTCCGACATTTCCCTTCAGCCGAATACTGATTTATATCAAAACTTTAGAATTTACCACAGATTTTTCACTGACTTTAGCTGGTTTGCTATTCTCAGTAAAATTTTATTTATGTAAATCAGAGAAAACAGGAAGGACAAGCTTTAGCAGAAGAACAAAAGTCTGGTTTACCTTCCTGTCATTTTCACAATACTTTGTGTAGCAGATTTAATCACCATCTTCTTTTTTACATGGTTTTATCTCATCTGAATCAGATTATGACATCAGAATGTGATATTACTTGAACCTTTAACAAGACATTTCTTGTGTTTAAGAAAGAAGATGTGGAAAGGATTGTGAGTCAACTATTTAGAATTTTTTATTATTCTCCTGGATACACACATCGATTTACCTCTTATTGCCAAGTTTTACTGTAAATAATGATCTAATGCAACAACAATCTAATGTAGTAATCAAATATATTTACTAAAGCAGTGAAGAATAGAATTTACATATTTAAGAATAAAATCTAGAGATGATTATGAAGATGACTGAACCATCTAAGTGATGGCAAGAAAACATCTACAGTTTTCCATATTTCCCTTAGGATTTTCCTTTCCATCATGTCTGTACAACACAGATGCGTACAGTTTCACTTAACAGATCAGCCATACTAGTAAACTTATATTATTTACGTTTTGCAGTATTATCTGTATTTCCCTGAAAATGATCATTCCAAATAACTTTTTTTTTCAAATTTCAGAGGAACTTGGAAGCACATTAAACTATTCATCTGGCCTCAAATGTAAATTTTAATATATTACATCTGTGGGCTTCTACTCACAGCAAAATAGATTTTTCTTGCACACTACATGACAAGCATTTCACTGTACAGCGGAAGACTGCATTCCTGACTGAGGAAACTAGGTGAGCAAATGGTCCTTTTACCTGTGTTTTGCTGGTAAGAGGGTATTAAAAAGCTGATGTAACAGTTATCTCACGCACAGATCTTATGAGGGGGTAGTTGCAAAGAAGCCTCCATCAAAAAATGGAAGAGCTCAAGTTATAGTAAAAGAAAAATGACATCAACAAGACAAATGACAGTGACAATAAGGTGAATACAGCAGCAAGAAGAACTAATCAGCAGCATATCTACATGACAGTCCAAGTGACAAAACCAAAGCTGCCAGCCCAGATGCCTGAGAATTTTGCCAGGGAGCCAAAAGTGTTTGATGAGGAAAAATAGCTGCACAGTTTGACATCTCTGCTGCAAAAGATAAGGAGGTTGAACACTGTAATGAGCTGAGAATAGTATATAGACTATCCTCAGAAAAGCGTTGTGTGGTTGTTTTTTTGTTGTTTTTTTTTTTTAATTTTCAATTGAAAGAAAAGACTGGTGGGAAAACACTGAAAATTGACACACACACTGTCCTAAACCCCACCTTGGGTAACATGTTAAAATACCTCAGTTTGTTTTTTTTTTTTCTAGCAGTCAGTCACCATGAGCACAGGTATATTTGGGGCAAGGAAGCATCATATACAAAGCAAAGAGTTTTATGCTGAGTGTTTTTATTTGTTTCACTCTAAGTCACATCCAACCTTATTTTATGCAGTAACTTTTATTATTCTTCTTCTTAATGATACCAAAGTATGAAACACACAATGAAGTAAGACAACTGTTTCAGAGTAAAGCTTTTGAAGTGATAATGTTCACGTGTCAATTCAAAAACTGCTTTCTCTTACTGTTAACATAATGACCCCTCTTCAACCAAAAAGTCAATATGATGTTCATATATTGTCAGAATAATTGGCAATTATTTCTTGTACATCTAGTTGTATAATGGCAATTTAAAATGAAAACATATGTTTCCCGTTGAGACTTAGAATAACTGGGTGACTTTAGGATAATCAAATGTCAATGGAATTATTTCAGTTTCATTCTGATTTATTACAGCTATTAAAGCAGTAGGTAAAGCATATAAAGCTATCTGCTTGCTATGCCCAGGAGCTATTTTTCAACACTAAATAACAACCACCTTAATTCTTTTCACCTGTTAAAATCAGAGGTTCAGAAGAAATTATTGAAATCTGAAAATAAGCTTTTCAATATAATAATGTTATCTTTTCTTTAAAGACATTTTAAACTGATAAAAAAGTTTTTTAATATTCTTTGCCTATGGAATTATTTCACTGATTATCACCGAGTTTTGAAAGAAGCTGACACTGTGTGTGAAATCAGGGGAAAAAAGCCGGGTCATAAACTTTCAAAAAACTGGCATCACGGTGGAAAAAGGAAACTGACCTTTTATAGCAGCAATGATGAGAATCACTCTAATAACTATGGTAACCAGACCTAATAAAAAAAAATTCTCACAGACAATACATGCTTTAGAATATTTAGACACATCTTACAGTGTGCATTAATGCCAGACATTATTCAAAATCCTTAGTGTTTTAGTGGGTTGATTAGGATTTTTAATATCTTTGTATTAATTCTCTGTGAAATGAAAAAGCCAGTTAGCAGAGGGTTTGTACTCTGAAAAGTATTAACATGAGACAATGGATAAAAGAACACTTGAGTGTTTTTCATATAGGAAAATTGTGCAAAGTATTTTAGCTCTGGGATTCAATAATATACACAGTTGGATATTTTAGAAGTTGTGCAAAAATCATTTCATCATGTTGAATGAACTCTTCAAGACACCCAAGAAGGAGTATTAATCTATCACTCTGTTCTCTGTAACAGAAAAATCAGTTGTTATTCTTCATGCTGCATATTAACGATTGCTTTTGGTTTACTTATTTGAAGTGAGACTATCGTGGAAACCATAGAAATCCAAAGAAGTTTCAATGGTTGCAAACATTTTGCAAATAAGGCAGCAGGCCTTGGAGAGATCATTCATTATGCTGTGTGGTAGGGAAGCTAGCATTAAAGAAGTGATTGCAAAACAGACACAGCAGTAAAACAAAGCTAGATGCAGTATAGCACTTCCAGAACTATGTGGAAAGTAAGTAGGACCACTAGTAGCACAACCAGTAAAGCTCAGTTTCCTGTGGAATTGTGTTTTAGTTTGAGGATTCTCTGATGTCAAATAAGATTTAAAAGCACACAAAAGCTTTTTCTTCAGTAGTGAAGTAATAGGATCTTTCTCTTTCAGCCAACTACCTATTCTTTTCTAAATTTTCAAGAATTCACTATCTATCCAGACTATTAAAACAACACAAGCAAATTAAAATGTTACTAGGATGGTGTCTGAAAGACAGATAAACACACAAAGCAGTTTTTAATTCTGTATAGGGGTTTACAGATGCATAGGTGTTTAACATACTGTCATAGTCAAGAGAGATTTAGTCAATAAACTCAGTGGAGTCCAGACAGTATTTCGGCTGACCCTCAAGTATAGAGGGATTCATTTGCCCATTGTAGGTGTCTAGTATCATTTGAAATACTTTAGGCATGTTGCCTGGCTTTTGGTAGAATCTCAGAAGGACATGAGTCTCTCACAGGCCCTGTGTCATATCTAACTGTCCTATGTGATATCTCAGGCAGTCTAGGGTAGCTCAAATGGCGTTAGACATCATTATGCAAGCAACTGAACCAAGCATCTAGAGGCTACGCAGCTGAATCACATAGAATTATAGAATCATAGAATCATAGAATCATTGAATAGTTTGGGTTGGAAGAGACATTGAAGATCATGTAGTCCCAACCCCTCTGCCATCGTCGGGGACACCTCCCACTAGAGAAGGTTACTCAATACCCCATCCTACCTGGCCTTGAACACCTCCACGGATGGGGCGTCCACAACTTCTCTGGGAAACCTGTTCCAATGTCTCACCACCCTTCCAGTAAACAACTTCTTCCTAATATCTCAACTAAATCTACCCTCTTTCAGATTAAAACCATTGCCCCTTGTCCTATCGCTACACTCCCTGACAAAGAGTCCCTCCACATCTTTCCTGTAGGCCCCCTTTAGGTACTGGAAAGCTGCTGTAAGGTCTCCCTGGAGCCTTCTCTTCTCCAGGCTGAACAATCCCAACTCTCTCAGCCTGTCTTCATAGGAGAGGTGCTCCAGCCTTCTGATCATCTTCGTGGCCCTCCTCTGGACTCACTCTAACAGGTCCACATCCTTCTTACGTTGGAGGCTCCAGAGCTGGATGCTGGGGTCTGATGAAAGTGGAGTAGAGGGGCAGAATCACCTACTCAACCTTGTCTACTGTGAAATGAGGCTACAGTATTTGTTGCCAAATGTCACACTTTCTGACTGTAGGCCTTACAGACAAATTCAAGTAATTGATTTGACAAGCACCTGCAAAGAACCAGGAACCATAATTTCAGCTGGAATGAGAATGTTACTGAGTTATACAAGGATGATATTTTACAAAAATATTTTCTGGGTAGAATAGGAACATGGGGAGAAATAAAAATGTAGAAGACATTGACACAGACCAATGTACAGAAATAGTAACTAGAGCAACACAAGCCAGTAAGTATAAGAAAATCAATACAAACTCACAGTATCATATTTATTGGATCCTTGCCACCTCATAATGATTCATCATTATCTTCATCAAAGCTGAAACATTTTCTAGTTGTCACAAGTTTGATGGTAGAAAGTTAATCGAGCAACATGAATAAATCACCGTGTCATTTTTAATACCAGTCTGATTCTCATAGTTAAAGATCCAAGACAGAAGTCCAAAGGCATCTATTGCTGATGAAATACACACCATTCAAGTGTATTCCGGAAGTCCTGCATTAATTTAAAAGGCACCAGTGAGAATTATTCTTCTTGAGAAAGTGATCTGGATATTGATGGTGACACTAATGAGACAAAACCTCAGAACAGTGCCATTCAGTTCAATGAAACAGAAAACTGGGAAAAAATCAAACCAAAAGAAGTCATATTAAACTGATCCTTTTATATGTTTCCTGAGTATTTTGGGTCTGTATCTCACTCTTTTACACTCATATAGTAGTCCAAATTATGACAGTGTAAGATGTTGCTTATTGTTTACTGTCTCTCACTAACATACAGGTGCTGCTCGGTAACTTTGTCATGGTCCTCTTAGTATAAGAACAAAGATATCCATAGAACAGACAATTACTCTTTCCTCTAATTTTAAGTATATAATGACTTGTGCAAACTTGTGGCATAAACCAGAAGTGCTATGGAGATTACAAATCACTGCATTTATTCTTATAATATCCTGTGTTATTTTAAGAATTGAATAAATGTCTTATTTGTCTCTACTGCACTTAGTAGATCTACTGCTTCTTTTCTATAAAAACAGTACTCAAGCAATGTATGTGTGAAGAAATGTGGGAAGATATCCTGGTGTAACTATGATAGAGTAGCTGATATTGGAAAGATACATTTAAGAATGACAGCATATAATGGCAGATAAATCAAAAGAGGAGAACACAAAACTTTTAAGTAAGGCTAAGACTTATAGAGGAGGAATTTAAGGTACTACAAGAGATCTGGTGAAAGTTTATCCTACCTTTTCTTCAAGCAGCTAAGAAAGGTGCTTGAGACAGGAACAAAGTAATCTTTGGTTCCTTCTTGGTCCTTTATTTGTTTAAAAATTACTTAGTTCAGTGCATCCAGGCCTTTGAGTGCAATCAAACTAATCCCATGTTGGCATCTTAAAAACTTAAATTTTAGGAATACTGCCGGATGGAAGTTTTACTGATAGTTTCCCTGAAAAAGTAACAGTGGATTTGAAAATGCACACTAGAATCTATTTAAATGATGTGTCTGAACTAAATGCTACCTGAACACCAGTTAATGAAAAGAAGATGCTTGCAGAATTATTTTTATTTTACTTTCCCTTATTGCAATATTCTTTATATTTGCACGAAAAATCAAAATTGCATTCTCAAGAACTCTAAGATCATTTCTTGTTGCAATGAAGAGCAATACTTTAATGTGACAAATTACTCTCCGAAGGAACATTCTAGAAAAACATGCAAATGATTTCTGACAACATGATCTGACAGTGCTTTGCTGCAGTTTTGTGTTGCTTACTTGCTTTCTGATTCCAGTATTTCTCAAAAACCATGAAATTTGGTTTAATTTTTTGCTGTTGGTTTTTTGTTTGTTTTTAGAGTGAAAACAGGTTTTTATTGTACAGTGTCAAAATGGATGTTTTGATGTTTTCATTATCCACATGGAGACCTCAGCTATTTGGCTCTGACCTATTGTAGAGAAAAAAGAAAACCTGTTGAATCTTGAGTACCTGTTAAATGAGTGCACAACATACACACTATGCACAGTCTGGATCTTCAGGAATAACTTATTTTTGTAGGGAATCATTTTTTATGTCCAAGTTTCTGTTAGTTTAAGTATTCTTCCGGAACATTTTTCTAGGGGTAGATCTAAACATCTGTGATGTAAGTTGAATCTCAGCTGCTCTTGAAAAATACATGGTTTATTAGAATGCATATTTAATGTCTAACTTCATGAACCTACTTAGAATGGGTTCTGCCAATCATATCCACTGAAGAATTGCTTGACTCTAAGTCACTGACATATACAATTGATTATATACATTAATTGTAAATGATTTATATCTAAGTGAGTAATCCCAGTCATAGAATCATAGAATGGCTTGGGTTGGAAGGGACCTTGAAGATCATCTAGTTCCAACCCCTCTGCCACGGGCAAGGACAACTTCCACCAGACCAGGTTACTCAAATCACTGTCCAACCTGGCCCTGAACACCTCCAGGGATGGGGCCTCCACAACTTCTCTGGGCAACCTGTTCCAGTGCCTCACCACGCCGACAGCAAAAAATTTATTCCTAATATCTAATCTAAATCTAGCCTTTTTCTAAATCTCTATATATTTTTCATTGTTTTGGGATATTGAATCTATGGCTAAAAACTTTTTTTAGAGTTTTTTTTTTTTTTTCATGATAATTAAAATAATTTAACATTTTGCTCTGAGGAAATGGCCAAAGCACAAGGCAATATAACATCCACAATTAGCTGCAGTTTGTTAATCTGCGTTTCATTCTCCAGACAGACCAGAGATTTAGAGGCAAACAAAACAAAAATATCTAAATAGTTCTAATTCAGTGAAAACAACATTAGTTCTATAGTAATGTCATGAATGCACCACCTGCTTTTGACATTCTAATATTAAGCCATTCTACAGGATTTCTGAATCAAAACAAACGTTTTGACCCATCTGATCTTATTTTCAAAAAAGTCGTGACACAGAACATCTAAATTTCATCAATAAGTTCGTAACTTTGTCTAGTTTTCTGATATTTTGTTCAAAGCACTATATAACATGTTCTATCAAGATTTTTTAAATTGTGGTTTAGACTTCTGCATTTTTTTGATTGGAAACAGTCGATGCTCATTTTGGACGGACAGAAAATCACAAATGGTTATAGGCTTTAAATACCATCCTTTTCTAAGTTCATTTGCTTGCAAAAGGAATTAAATTGGCCTTTGGTAATGCTGATCAGCTGGTTTCTGTGACCTTTCAACATATCCTGCTCATAGTTAAGATGAAAAAAGAAAAATTCAAATGTATAATGAGAACTGGCATATTATGACATTTAATAACTGAACATAGAACAATATAAAAAGTTTGATGACAATTAAAGCCAAAGTTTTAATCATTTGTCTGAGTTCAACAGATTTTTATGTCAATGTTAAAAATTCTTTGCAAAATGTATTTCCCATTAGACCAAGATAATTTATATTTAAAATAATCATATTTATAACTTTGAATAACATCACAGAATTAGACTTTGTAGACAGAGACTTGTGTTTGTCATCTTCAGTTCTGGGAAATACCTGCTCCTTTCTTAATTACAGACATTAGAGGAACAAGCCACATGCATTTCCCAGGCCAATAAACAAACAATTATTATTTATTTAAGTTACTAAATTAACTGTTATGTATCTGAAATAAGAAGGCAAAATAGGTACTTTATAATCAATGCACATGAAAACATAAAAATACATGGCATAATGCTGAAAAGTAAATATGCCTCTCTTTTTAGTTTTAGACAGGTTATCTGTAATCTTCTCAGCCAAAAATTAGTCAATGGCTAGTCACTTCAATGTTTAGAGAAAGTGAACACAAAAGGGACTCAAGTGCAGCTGAAATGAATTCCTTTGTTTTACTTGCATGAATATTCATGAACATTGACTGTCAGTGTTCAGTGGATTCTACCAGTTAGAAAATGTATATGATGACCCTTGGGGATCTCTGTTCCTAATGCAGGCCACCAGATGTGTTGCTTCAAGCTGGGCTATAGGAATTTAAACCTTGCAAGACATCCTAGCCTAAAAGTCTATGAAGATGACTACACTAATGCAATATAATATGAGTGAAGTGTATTATCGCTGTTAGTGTCAATACCAAAGTCAGTTAAGATATGGAGGCTTCAGAAGTCATACACACCTAAGTACAAAACTTTGGAAAAGAGAAAGGAGTAAAACAAAGTGCTTTGTCACAGTGATGGCTCTTCCCCCTTCCCTGACAAATTACTACAGAAACAGGGCTATGCAATAGTCTAACAAGGAGTTCAGCTGGTCCCACAGTGGGAAGTGTCTGATATGAAAACTCACAGTATTGGTCATTTTTGGAAGATTTTACAATGGAATTGGTAGAACACTTCTTAATATTTGTGTTAAAAGAAACCGGAACTGTAAGTGCATACTGAAGGTATGCAAGAACCTTCTAAGAAGCTAGGACACAATACATTAGCTTAATCTTTTTGTGAAGACAAATAACTTGAGTTCAAATACAAAGACTGCTTGCCACTTTCGGGTGTGTTTGAATAATGGGAGTACAGGTACATATTACTGTTTACTTTATTACTACTGGTTTTCACAGATCTTTCTGAATGTTCGTTGTTACCACTAGTGCGGTAGTTTTTCTAGCAGTTAAATGAAAATGGATTTTTAGCACCCTATAAAAAACCTTTTCTAAAAATAATAATCATAAAAGAGGAATGCAAATTTCACATAGCTTTTTTTTTATACAGCTTAGCATCCTTAATTCTTGTTACACTTAATTCCAATATACTAAAGCAAGTGAGTACCGTTGTAATGGTTGTGATCCCCTATATATCTTATTATTAAAGAAATGTGGTATAAAAAAGAAAAGAAATCTAAGGACAGTGTAGATGCTTCTATGCAGTTACTTGACATTTACTTGAAATTCCCAATTTGGAAGTAGATTTCCAAGCCTAGCACCACATTGCCCTGACATAGGGAGAGAACAACATAAACTTTGCCCACAATTATTAGACACTTTTCTCAATCAAAATGGATAAGAAATGTGGCAAGCATGAGATGCAATACCGGGAAAGAAAGAGAGGCCTGAGAAAAAAGATATCTATAGCATAGTAAGGTTATTGTGCTTTTTAGAAGCCTGCACTATTCCACTCTTTTAAGTGACAGCTATCAAGGTTTTCCCTTAGTCACTCACATTTAAAGGATAAATCTTATGAAGTTTCCAAAGATAAAAATACTTTTTTGCCTAATTTTCTAATGTGCTGACACCCACAGCTGCCTGTGAAATCAGTGCAGGTTTTGGGTGTTCAAGATCTTTGAAAATCAGGCCACTTATTTTTAATTAAAAGACAGAGGAAGAAACGTGGGGAAAGAAGATATGTATAACTACGTCTAGCCAGTTGGAGTTCTGTGACCTCTGCTTCTTACCCTTTTCATAATTGTCGCACTGTTACCTTGTGCTCTCCTCAACTGTTTCTTGTATCCACCAGTTTTACAGTTTTACTCTTAGTTCATAACTTCTTGGGGCAAGGGATATATTTTAATGACAATGATATACAGGTTGTAGCACAAACAGGCTTTGATATCTTGCTAAATGCTTTCAGTCTTTCCATAATATCAGTTAATACCAATAATAATCAGACAACGACCCATCACTTCAACATCTGAAGCATTTTCCACAGGTACAGAGCAAAACAAAAAGAAGATTATCTCCACAGATTTAAAAGAGAAAAAAACATATCTGTGTCGGTGTCAATTCCAAACAATACATAACACAGTCTGTTATACAGTGACGCTTGCATCACAAAAGTTTAATTAGAAGAGTTGGTAAAAAATGCTGCTTCTAGAATGGGCTTTTTAAAAATGATAGACTTTATAGATATGACTCTATACTTTCTCAGTGTTTGTAGTCATTCTTTTTATTAAATACACAGGTTTTCATAAATATATATATATATTTTTGCTTTCTGAAAAAATGTTGGATGTAATTTTCAAATATTAATGGTTACCCCCTGACAAAATTGCATTTCTTTTAGATCATTCATTACATAGGCATGACAAACATGGAACTATTTTTATGTAATTTACCTTGCATTTCACGTTCATAAGGGAAATATTCTATAGAGAGAAACATTCTGTTGTGAAGTCCTTCCCTCAGCTTTTTGGACTTGCTTTTTAAATTTGGGGTATTTGGCTTGCACATTTCTTATTCTGTATCTAAAAGTCACTCACTATATGTAGGGCCTTAGATCCTACTGCATTTTTTTTTTTCTGTTTGTGAAGTTAATAATAACTGTTGTGTTGACAGGTATACATGGCGATACATTATAATTTATAAAATACCTAATGAAGTAAAGTAGTTGTATACTCTCACAAGCCTTTCCAGGTAAAACAGGCTAAAAGGCCTGAAGCCATGTACATTAGAGTCAATAGATAAATTGAAAGTCATGAAAAATTGAGAAGAGAGAGAAATAAAAAAAGAAGTGGAAAAAAAAAGGGAGTTTAAAGCAGTCTAAGAAAAGCCTGAGGCATCTGAAGATAGTCATTACTGATGCAAGACAAGGGATATACTAAAGATAGGTAATGTCAAGTGGGAACTATAACGAGCCAGAGTTAAAGCATGGCTGCCTGCCTCCTAACAGCCAAATAAACTACTATAGACCTGTTTAAGCTTTTTATTTTGCTGATGGTTATCTTTGGCAGGAACATAAGATTTTTCTTATATACACACTTGATAAAGTAGGGTATTCTTTGCCAAAATTCTAGGAGCAACCATCATTAATGCTAAATGGTTCTTGTAGAAAATTAGAAGAAAAAGATAGGTTGAAGGGAAAATCCCCTACGCATAATGGTTTATTAATAATCACAGGTATTTCTTACATCTGGAATTATAAGCACAGGGAGTTAAAGCATACCAGTCAGCTTAAACACCCATTGTTAAATTAAGAAGTTATGGATAAAAGAAGAGAAATAATTGTGTTTCTTAGTTGTTCATTAGAATATTCCTATTATGTCTCTCGATTCCAAACCCGGCTTATAAAAAGCTACTGGCACGTGGAACAATATGCACCAGCAGTGGCACACATACAGTTGTGCCTACCTGGTTGATTTTAAGTTTTGTACACAGCCAAATTTTCAAGTGAGAGCTGATGCAGACAGAAATAGTCATGTCTGTAGGCAGTAGCTGTAATGATTCTTCCCGATAAGAGCCTAAGCACTCAAGCCAAGGTCACAGCACTTACTCTGCTTATAACTGAGCTACCATCAGATTGCCTTCTATCATCTACAACTGGAGACTTTTCGGGAAAAGACTGGATTGCCTTAAAATTGATGGACCCAGATGGTACTGCTAGCTGTACATTGTTTTATTTTTATTTTTTGTTCATGTAACAAATATGGCTCTTTTTCAGTTCATCAAATTATGTAAGAAGGGGAGGAGAAATAGGTAGTTCATCTTTAATGACAGAAATTTATTATGTAATTCGTTACCTCAACATAGATTTCAGAACTTTGGAATCAGAGTCATTCAGATGGTAAAACCAGCAACACAGGTATTAGGATGAGGCATCGATTTCATATCTACACAGTGCCTTCATTGTGCGTAGAGCTCTAAACATTGCCGACAACACCTCTTGTGGAGTTACTGATTCTTAATTTTTCAGTGAAATCCCATAATCCTTCCACTTTAACCAGCCAAAGTTCTTTCACTCCATTCTCTGCAGTAACTGCAATAAATATTTCTTGTGTGATTTCAAAAGAACATACATTTAGCTGAGAACTCGGAGATTTAGTCATATGTTTGACTTCTTGCTCACATATCTCGCAGTTTCATTTAAGACTCTGTTTTTTCTTTTTTCCTATTGTCCCAGTCATTATTTCACTGTTTTTAAGGAGCTTTCTAGACTAACAGGAGAAATTTTCTTTGAAGTACTTACCATGAACATTTTTCAAAATACTGTGATGGATTTGGGCAAAATATGATGCTTATTTGTGAGCTGTTTCACCGTGGCTCTACGAGAGCCTCCTTGATATACAAAACAGCCATTTGAGCTATAGAAGTAATGATTGGTGTATCTGTTCCCATAAATGCCATATGTCTTAATTTCATTGATAGAATTTTTGAATGCTACAGCAATGGGTGCTGAAGGAGAAAGAAAGAGTGATTATAACAACACTAATAACAGAAATAAACAACAAAAAAATTAACAATGTATGCTTAATGTTTTGGGATACATCTATTTAGCAAGGGAATGCATATACATAAAATTCTTATTTTTTCTATTTTAAAAAAAATAAATTCAATTACTGTGAACAACCTTCATATTTTCATAGACGAGAAAACAAATGAATTTAGAACACAGAACTAAAAAAGTGAATATAACAATATTCATAATAGGCAGGAATCTGAGGGTCTAAATTTCTCTCTTTCATATTTTCCTTATTTCTCAACTGATTAGTTTTGACCTCAGAAGTCATCCCCTGTAGGCCCTTCAAAATAAATAGCTAAAAAAATAAATAATTAAGTATTAGTTCTTCTTATTCATATAAACATGAACCTGACATAATTTCAATGACACTGAATATTTTTTTCCCTCTTCAGACTGTTTCACATTACAATAAGATTAAGAATGACAGAATTTTGCTTAAACTTTCACATTCCATGACTTGGATTTATTGCTTCTAAATTTATGCATTTTATTGAAATACCTCAGTTAAAAACCCAATCACTGTGCACATAGTCAAGACAGAGAGAAAGATGTGGGTGACTTTCTAGGAGCTGAATAATATTCAAGAGAACTTCTCTTTCTCTGTTCATTCCAGGAGAACTGTAGGTCATCTCCTCAGATTAGGCATTTATGTCTGTTTCCAAGGTAAAATGACAGAAACACTAAAAAGCCACTAAATTGAGACATTATTTTTAGATCTATTGCTCATGGCCTAAAGAGAAGGGTGGAAAGAGAAAGAAGCAGGCAGGTATCCAAGTTTTTAGGGCTACTAATCTATGTGGTTTTTTTGGAAGGGACCCTCCTATGTCATTTAAATGTCTTGCTTTCCAGGTCAGATCTATAAAACAAGAAAAAAAGCCAGATAAATTAAAACTTATGTATGTATTCTATTCACTGGGAAAGCCAGCTCTTCATTGTTGTTTTAATTCTTGTTTGCTTTGACAAGGCCACTAAAGACGTTAAATCTACAAAAGGGTAAACCTGCTGTTGTTCCAGCAGCAGAATGTAATTCAGAATGTATCTTTTGCATATAAAGAATCATCTCACATTTTAAAAAAATATCTGTAGTGAGTTATACTACTTAAACAATTCTGGGCTGCTGTAGCCAACCTACTGCTGGTAGTGCTTAACTAAAGTCAACAAAAAGAACTGTCTTATTGATACTGTTCATTCAAATATTAATTCAAATTTCAGCTGTAAAAAATAATAAGTTCTTTAACAAAGTAGCCCTGTTCTCTATCAAAGTGTGCAGAATTCTGTTCTGCCCAAACTGGACTATGTAGATATAACCAAACATTACAACAGAAATTAAAACAAAAGCAAAATTGAGATAATATTTGAAATTTCATAGTTTCTACATTTTAAATAATATTGTTTAAGCTGATATTTCTTTGGAATATATTTTTTCTTTCTTTTTTTTTCTTGTGCCCAACACTTATTTGCTCTTAGACTCAAAAAAACTCCAAGCAGATACATGTGTGACAAAAAAGGCTTAAAATGTTAAACTGTGTTGTGCTCAGCTTGGATGATGGAACCAGTGGGCACTAAGTGCTTGGCAGTGAGATGCTGTGCCATTCCCTGTATGTATGCTGATAATCAAAGCATTGTATGGAGTGAATGCCACTTCAGTTTTATGAGCTTTTTATGTGACGTGGCATATCAAATCTGCCAAGCAGAGGACCATCTGGAAACAGGTCATCAGAGTGGATTCTGACACCCTCTGACTGACAGGAGTGAAGACAAAGAACAGAATGGGGCAGAAAACGCCACCCCACCCTCCAAAAACCCTGGCCATATACCAATACGGATTAAGTAAAACAAACCCAGTTTCATACTATATACTGGAATAAAATTTTACTTAATAAAAGGCATAGATTTGCTCAAATGAATTTAAAAATTAATTTTAAAAAGTACTCCCTTATGGAAAAGCTGTTTTTTGTTTCTTTTTTCTTTCAGTTACAAAAGCACAAATCTTTCTGGGCATAACAGCAGTGTTATCCTTTTTTCATCTTCTTTTTCTCCACCTAGGGAATAAAAATGATTTTTAAAAGCTTCACAGCCTAATGTTCAACACACATTGCAGAAACACTCACAGACAGATTTTTGATAAGTGTTCCGAAGCCATTAGGCTACTGTAGTTCAGATGAGAAGATATTACACAATCATATATCATTGCAGAAGTAAACTTGTGTTCTAAATGTCATCCAGTTATTAAAATACCACAGCTCCTGCTAGTTTGACCAAAATGAAGACCTATGAAAAGTGGTTATTTTCACTTGATTGTTGGGTTCTTAAGGCAAATTTATCATTTATATAGACATTCTTATCAAGAGTGGGTTATAGATGAAAAATCTTGATGCCAGAACTGAAGGTACCTTTCCAGTTGTAAGTATTTGAGGACCAAAAACATGCTCTGCACTTTGTACGATTTAGAAACATACATAAACCCTCATTAGAAACATAGACTCCATTAGAAACATACATAGACCCTCGTTGAAGACAGTCGCAGTCCAAAAGCATGAACAAAACAAACCACAGAGTGGTCTAATGATTCACCACAATTCTCCAAATAAATCAGTTTAAGATCAAATTTTCACCAGCTCTATGTTGAACTAAAATCACTCAGGTGGACATGAGTATAGTTAGAGTCTCTAAATTCAGTCTCAGGAACTACCATAAATCTCATTCTCTCCCTGTCTCTTGTTTGTTTGTTTGTTTTCTTCCTACTTATTTTTTGAACACTGCTTGGAAAAAAAGTGTTTCTGAGCTCTAGAGAGGCTTGAGTGAGCTACAGGGTAGACTTAGAGTGTGGATGTTGTTGGAGAGTGGCAGGAAAAGAAGTAAGGATTGCTGATTAGCCTAGCAATGAATTAAAATGGGTATTTTTAATTCTCTGATGTTGGTTACTGCAGAGGGGAAAAGATCTAGACACGTCTCTTTTTTTTTTTTTTTTTTTTTTTTATAAAACAGCTGATATATTAAAAAGAAAATGACACCCCTAGGAAATCCAAGACCACTTTTTTCCTAATGCAGTTCATGTTTGCTCTTGACACTGTTGGTGTTAGTGTGATTTATGTGGATGTACTAGAACTGAAAAGCAGTGAGAGTGTAACAGTTATGTCATATGATAGTAACTCCAGGAATGTTTTCTCTCATCTAATAACATACTGAATGTATTTTATTGTATTCTTTTTTATACTTGGTTGCATATTGTAAATAATTATCTAAATTTTTGAATTTTCAGTGAATAAACTAATTCGTTTATGATGATGAATAAGAACAGGAGGAAGTGGAAATTTGTACTTCAGTCCTTTTATGCAGCCAGACTGTAAAGGCCAAATGTCAGAATAATTATATAAAATATTGAAGTGAAAATTCCAGGGGCAATAACTTCCTCAGGCATTTCCCTCAAATATCCTTGGAGAAATACTATTTTGAAGTAGAAAAGAACCAGAAAAAGTTTAAAGCATGCACCAGTGCTGAGGTTACCCTTGGGAAGGGTAAGAAGACAGGAATTCCTCTGCAGAAGACATTGAAATGCACATGAGATCTCTCTGATTTTGTGGTAGGATTCTGACATGAGCAAGCACTGTTCCCAAATAATTAACAAATCTCTTCCTCTCTTTGTCCCTTTAACCCAGCTGAGTCCAATAGATCTGTTAGAGCAGTTAATTAGGATGTGAGATACACACTGAGATTCCCTCTCTGGTTTAATTAATAAACTATTGGTTAATCCAGAGTGATCCAAATGATCTCTAAAGGGCCATTTACTAGTTTGCTGATGAGTTCCTCTTTCTAAAATGCATTCTTGATAAATATTTAATTCCTATATTTCCATAAAGGGGCAAGAGTTAGTAAATCGATATTTTCCAAACAGGGGACAAGGGAAAAGGAGGTGAAATCTTGAGTGGGGTTCTTTTATTTTACACATCCCATCCTCCTTTACAGAACCGAAGATTAATGGATGACATGCTGCTATTTTCTACTTCGAAATACAGAAATATAGAATTTAATCTTTTTGTTGCCATGACACCAACCAAAAAATGGGTCAGATGTGGTGTTAAGGAAAGATTTTAACTGAATTCTAATATATCTGTATGACCTCTTTTATGATGTTTATACATATTAGTATATCTATACTATGTACGAATAAATCTATATATATTTATACTGTATATATTTGTTGGTACAGAGGACAAATTTAATCCCTCTTTTATAGATGGAGAACTGAAACTCAAAGAAAATAAATACCTCCTCTGGGGTGAGAAGGGGAGGTGTTAATGAAGAATATCAGCTCATCCTACCATGGTCTAGATGATCACCAACCCATCTAGGGTTCAGCATGAGAGGTCTGCATTCCATATTGAATACAATTTTAGCATATGTGGTGAAGAAAATGGTTACCAGAATATTAGTGCTGTGTTCTCTAAAGAGCGAATAACATGCAAGAGGCAAGATGAAGGGCACAGTGGCTTGGACAGGAGGAGGTAAACATTGGAAATCAAGCAAAGGAATCTTTAAATTATGAACTGTAGTGAAGGGGAAGTCAGTGAATAAAAAGTATACTGACTCATTTAGTCAGTGAATAAAAAGTATACTGACTTATTTAGACTGATTTATGTAGGAAGATTTCTCCCAGTGCATAAAGATAATATACAGTGGAGTTGAAGAAAGAGAGAGAGGAGACAGGTTCATCTGCAGTAGATACGAAGCCTGATAAGAGCCTAAACAAATCAAAGCAGGGCAGAGAAAAAAGGAAGACTGACCTCTTAGGCAAAATATGTGTGCAAAAAGAGAGGAGAGAGGAAAAACTGGATTCAGACCAATCAGCTGAAAGAAGAACAGCAGAAGTTTACTAATGAAAAAAGTACTGAAGACAAGTATGATATTTATTTTGGGTTGTATTACTTTTTAGTTGACCAGGAGACCCAAGAAAGGAAATGTCTGAGGAACATGTGGCTTTGGTTAGAAGTAATGCAATGAATAGGAAAAGAATCATAAAGTTGGGGGGAAGGTGTGAAAGGGTGTAAAAAGAGAATAAGGTGAGGAAAAAAACAGTGCTAATGAGGAAAGTGTGTGCCCTAAATTCTAATGGCTTCATTTAAAATGCTTTCATGTAATAACATGCTATATCATACAGCAGGTAGGAAAAAAGTGCTGAAATCTGAGCTAAAACAATATTCTGTTAAGAAGTAAAGGCAGAGACTTCTAGGCACTGCTGGACCATTTATTCAGTGGTGTAGGAAGCAGGGAAAACATGGACTCCATCTTAACTAAAATCAGTCCGCTGCTAAGCTTTTGTTGGTATAGTTTTTTAATCTATCTCCCAATATAATGGAAAAGAAGGTATAAATGAACTGATTAGCTTGCTTCTTTTCTGTAAAGCTTCTTCCTAAAAAAAACCCCTCTAGAATATTTTATTCCTCCCTAGAAACAAACTTTTAAACTTGTATAGGGAGCAATTAAAATTAAGAGTGTGAGATGATGCTAAATGGGAACCAGGTAACAGTGAAAGAAAAGTCATTTTCCACTCTCCACATCATTCAATGTAAAGCAGCAAAGGACAAACTACTAGTGCAAACTTCACAAAAGGAAACTTCACATTTTCTGATGGTAATTCAGCAGTATAATTCCAAATCACCACTTAATACCTTCTATTCCCTGAAAGTTTTCCTTATACTAGCTATTAAAGGGCAAATAGCATCCTTAATTCAAGTGTATGTTTGCACCAATAATAGTGTTATGGCTTTTGTTTTTTTCCTTTTATGGCAATTTAATGTAAATGTATTTTGACAACAGATATAATTTGTCTTCAATGAAGCAAGAGGCTATGGCAGGCAGACTGGGAGGATGTCTCATGTACAGTGCCATTGTAACTTTGTAAACATTTAACTTAATTACAAAGTTTTGGTGAATCATCCTTGATAGAGGACTAAAATATGACTGATTAAACCCATATTTTGATCCCCTCATTTATCACAGTGCACAAAATAGTTGTCTTCAACACTCATGCAAGTTGTGCATTCACTGCTCAAATTTAATGCTCAAGATTGAAAGATATCAATAACAGATGCATTTTCCTTCCCACATAAAGTGTGTATGTGTGTGGGAAAGAGGGGGAAGAGGGGGAAGATTCTGACAAAAGTTAGTGACAAAAGTTAGTAACAAAAGTTGCTGCAGCCTGAAGCTGAAGTAACTAATCTCTTGGTGACTTATGTGGAGGTTTTATGTTCTGTCTTGCCTAGCAAGTCATAAAAAAATCATACTTTAGCTACTTGAGCCAGCTGCCACATTTATGAGTAAGGACTCATTCTACAAAACTACAGATGGGCAGGTGTAGATATACCTATTTCTGTACAGCAGACAGTAAATATTTATTCACAGCTGGCAGGTCAACTCAAATTACCTGCAAAAAATGTTCACTTCAGTTATTTATTTGGGTGGAAAAAAAAAGAAAAAAACCCTACAAAGAAACAGTATATGATATTAATGGAAAATTAACAGTGGGAAGACAAAAGGTTCAGTGAAAAATGCCCCAGTCAGGCCTTATCCTGAAAGGTGCTTGGTGAGTTAATTGACTGATATTTGGTTTACATTTTACATGCCAATTAAATGAATTCAAATACTGCACATAGTTGTGTAGATATTCAGTTATGAATACAATAAACGAGTTTGGAATCCATACAGGCATAACAAAGAAGAAGAAATAGAAAATTGTTTCAGTATTACATCTCCTAAGACAAGGAATTTAATTTTGAGTAATTAATAATTAACTGTTTGAAAAGTGTTGCAAAATATTATGCCATACATACAATAAATGCTAAAAGTTATCACCATGTTTAAGGATCATACACTCATTAGCACTAGAAGCCACTTAAACAGCAGTTAAGTGCACAAAGCTGTCAGAAAATGTATAATTTTGTACATCTTGTGTATGATATTAACATGCAAACGGAAAATGAGGAGGATTGGGAATGTTACGTAGCCTGTTAGGCCTAGTAGAGTGTTCCTTGAAATGTTTCCTGCTTTTTTTTTTTTCCTACTGTTTAATTTTATCTTAAGACACTAAGGAGTGAATTTCAGAAGTTAAAAAAGGGAGCAAGACACCTTGCTTTGCTTCAATGCCTTGAGCCAAATATAAAAGGGGATTTAGATGTTGCTATGCCAGTTTTCACCTAAACTATTAATTAGTTCTCCAGGACTGGTAAGGGAGCTCACAGTCCTCAGCTGGATGCCTGACTTCCCGCCAGACTGAATACAGTGCTCAACAACAGTTGCAAGCTGTGTGTTAGGACACTGGAAAGAAAAAAAAAAAAAAGGAAAAAAAAGGAAAAAAAAAGAAGCAGATAAAAAGGTGAAGGCAGAGGCCTGGAGCAGGCTTCTGGCAGGACTTGTGGCCCCTTGGAGAGGAGCCTGTGCTGGAGCAGGATTTCTAGCAGGACCTGTGACCCCATGGGGAAGCAGTCTGTTCCTGAAGGACTGTACTCCATGGAAAGGACCCACACTGGAGCAGTTCATGAAGAACAGCAGCCTTTGGGAAGGACCTGCATTGCAGAAGTCCGTGGAGGAGTGGGGAGGTATGTGCAGCAGGGGAAGAATGTGAGGAGGAAGGAGCAGTAGAAATAATGTGTGATGAACTGCCTGCAACCTCTATTCACTGTGCCCTGGCTCTCAAGGGCAGGAGGTAGAGAAACTGGGAGTGAAGCTGAGCTTGGGAAGAAGGAAGGGGTGGGGGGAAGGTGTTTTAAGATTTATTTTTATTTCTCATGATCCTATTCTGTTTAATTGGCAATACATTAAATTAATTTACCTGAGTCTAGTCTGTTTTGCCCATGATGGTAATTGCTGAGTGATCTCCCCGGCCTTATTTCGACTCATGAGCCTTTTGAGCCTTCTCTCCCTCTGTCCATCTGAGAAGGGGGAGTGATAGAGTGGCTTTTTGGGGGCCCCTGGCAGCCAGCCACGTTCAACCCACCACAGACAGAGAAAGGAAGCTTGTTAAAGAAACCTAAAAATTAATGTATCTAGTTAAAAGTGGTAAATGGTTGGGTTGTTTTTTTTTTTGTGTCTGGTTTTGTATTTAAGTTAGGCAAATATTAGATAAAAACAGATATAATCTGTAACACGGTCATGAGATGAACTATCTCCTTCTCAAAAAAAGTGCTTATACAAGAAAACTGGAGTGTTTTGCTGTGCCTTGCTCTCCTACTAAATCCATTTCAGAAACTGCTTCTGTTCACAAGTCAGGAAGACCTGTACCGCAAGGAGGTCTGTCCCTACTTTTGAATAAAATGGGCTGTGACTTGCATTTTCTCCTGAACTCAGTGTTGTCAATATATGTTAGCTTTGCTCAGAGCATGCCTAGTCAATGGGGCCCATGAGGGAACTGCAGCACTAACAATGCCTAAACCATGAATGTCAAACAGCCCTATGAAGAAGACAGTTGCATCAATTTTTTGTGTGGTGGGTTTTCTGCTGATGCAGAGCTTTGACATCTAACAAGAATGCTTCTTAGGAACATCTGATCCACTTAGCACCATGAGAGACTGTAGGTAGCTGTGTTTTGTCCAGGAAACTTAGGTGCCATGTTTGCATTTAAATTTTCTGCATTTGTTTCTTCCATAGAGAGTCCTCATAAAGAACTGGTGGCATCTCTATGCGGATTTCCATACTAGGTGAAGGATGAATACTCACTATACCCGAGGAGTTTCAGGATGCATTAGATGTTTCAAATCTGTAATAATTTACTATCCACAGCCATAAGCAGACACCACTCTATCCCCAAGTTCTTCCTAAGATTACACATATCTATTCCATTTCTAGTCCCTTTATTAAATATAAAGTGTTAAAACATTTCTTTGCAGCTATTCTAAATATGTAAAAGTGGCTAAATTCTTCATTCAGTTCTTTGAGATATCTGACTGAACAATTGTCAGTAACACTTGTTACCAAGTTTTTGTCCAAGTTTCTGTTATTGTCTAAGTTTCAGGGAATTATGGATCTAACGCGGGTCTGTACAGCTTCTGAGTAGAGAAAGGAGTTAAAGAGAATTCTGCATGGTATACAAGTTATCCAGCTGGGTGATTTTTCTGTCTGCCTGATCTAATTACCTTTATTACCACCTCCTCCGCAAATAAAGAGTTTAGCTTGTCTTTTTGTGGATTCAAGAATGGAGGCATTTGATGGCTGCGAGGAATGCCTTTATTTCAGGGTTTGAAATCTTGAGCGGTGAATTTATTGAGACTCACACAGAAGTCCACAAAGATCTGATTGTGTTTTTTTGGAGTGATTAGTGTGTATTTGCTTCAAACTGCTTCTGATGAGAAATATGTGGGTGCATATTTACTTCTTTCTGTCTCTGCCTCTGTCTCCGTCTCTGTGTAGAACAGGATTTTTTTCCCTTTCCCCCCTGGTGCATCGTATCTCTGCTTGGTGTATCTAATCGATTTTTCTATTTCAGAGGATTGGAGCTTTGCCAGTCTTCCAGGGTCTGCCTGAAGCTTTTTATAGATCTCTCCTTCCTGCTCTCTTTGCTTTCCTATGAGTATTTTCCAATTGTCAGATTTTCTGTATTTAAGTAATTTTTCATTTAATTTTTGTCTTGTTTAAGCAGGAGATGAAAGGAACTACTTCCTTCAGGTTGCTGCTTTGGTAGGCTTTCCAGGATAGCAGGGTGGATCCCTGTTCTTTCTTAGACTGACAGATAAAGACTAGATCAAGGGTCTGCTCTGCAGATGTCACAAGTAATTAAAGAGGGGCTGAAGATGTATTAATGTGTGACAGAAACAACTGAAAAAACATCTAAAGCAGTTTATAGTAGTGTCACTAGGATGAGATTACAGGTTTTTACACAGAACATGGCTTATGCCCTTAGTAAGAACTAGACAACTTTGAAGACTTGCTAAGATGCATGTGGGGAAGGCTGCTGAGGTTACTAAGGGTGGGAAGAAAGTGATTCTTGGTGTTTTCCTTCTATAAATCCCTGCTGGGGTTTTCAGAAGAGCTGTGTTCCAACATGTATAACAACTCTTCCTAGGATCACTGCATGTTTTGATCACTATACAGAGGGAAAACAAAGGTGAAAAAATGGAAGAATAAACACAAAACTTAATTTTCTTTTCCTCACAAATATTTCAGGGTAAAACATGGGTTTAGGTGCATCCATATTCATCCAACATTTTCAATAGCTTCATAATCTTAACTGAATTTGTACTCAGGTTTTAATGAATGTAATAAAATCAACTTACTCTGAGGTCAGAGGAGGTGTATGGGAAGCTTTTCTCCAATTAAATTGCATTATACCTTTATTTGACCCAGTCCATGAGATCAGTCCTTATAAGTGAAAACTAAAATAAAACCGGCATTTTAAACCTTATACACACACTTAATAATGGAAGTTTAGAGGAATTACACTGTATTAGTTGGGTTATTTTTCTTTAAAGTAGATAAGGAATAAATAAATATGAAGCTAAAATACATGTGAATAAAACCTATGCAGCATACAATATGATTCCATAGGTTCCTGGAAATGAAATTAAGGTGTTAAACGGGTCAGAAATCAATATTGTACAAGCTGCAAAAAGGAGGGGCTTTTGTATTATTTATGGTAAGGTCATAGTTCCATGTGCTGTTAAGTTCACTTTGCAATTTATTCAGTCATGGCACCAGGCTATTTGATCAAAGCATTGATGCAAAAGCAAAACAGGCAAAAGCATTCTGATCAATCAAAACTGATAAAAATTGTTTTGAAGGGTTGATTTGTTCAACACCCTTTTGATTAGGTTGGTACTGGGACCTGTACTGTTCAACATCTTTGTTGACGACATGGACAGTGGGGTTGAGTACACCCTCAGCAAGTTTACTGATGATACCAAGCTGTTTGGTGAGGTAGACATGCTGGAGGGAAGGGATGCCATCCAGAGGGACCTGGACGGGCTGGAGAGGTGGGCCCAAGCCAACCTCATGCAGTTCAACAAGGCCAAGTGCAAGGTCCTACATCCGGGTCGGGGCAATCCCAAGCACAAATACAGGCTGGGCGGGGAATGGCTGGAAAGCAGCCCTGAGGAGAAGGACCTGGGTGTGCTGATTGACCAGAAGCTCAACATGAGCCAGCAATGTGCAATCGCAGCCCAGAAGGCCAACCGTATCCTGGGCTGCATCAGAAGAAGTGTGGCCAGCAGGTCAAAGGAGGTGATTCTGCCCCTCTGCTCTACTCTCTTTGAGACCCCACCTGGAGTACTGCATCCAGCTCTGGAGTCCCCAACATAAGAAAGACATGGGCCTGCTGGAGCGTGTCCGGAGGAAAACCACGAGGATGATCTGAGGGCTTGGAGCACCTCTCCTACAAGGAGAGGCTGAAACAGTTGGAGCTGTTCAGCCTGGAGAAGAGAAGGCTCCAGGGAGATCTTATTGTGGCCTTCCAGTCCCTGAAGGGGACCTACAGGAGAGCTGGGGAAGGGCTTTTTACTAGGGCATGTAGTGATAGGACAAGGGGGAATGGCTTTCAACTGGAAGAGGGCAGGTTTAGACTAAACATTAAAAAGAAATTTTTCACTTGGAGGGTTGTAGGGCACTGGAACAGGTTGCCCAGAGAGGTTGTTGAGGCCCCATCCCTGCAGGTGTTCAAGGCCAGGCTGGACGCGGCCTGGTCTAGTGGGAGGTGTCCCTGCTCATGGCAGGGGGGTTGGAACTCGGTGATCTTCAAGGTCCTTTCCAACTTAAACCATTCTGTGATTCTATGTCCTTATCCTAATTTGTAATCTGAACCTTCTCTGGTATGCTGCAGGACTTTTGCGTCATAACTTCCTTGTCTTTTGTCAAAAATCTAGTCCTCTAATGTCAGCAAGGTATTGCTGCCCTCATTTCTGAGAATATATCCCATCTGTACATTCATTCAGGTCCAATTCTTTCCTTCTGTTGTGTGATGTTTTTTCTTCCCTAAGCTGTCTCAATGCCTGTTACTTCAGAGGTCAACGGCCAGATTTATATATCTCTATAACCCAAAGACGTAATACTACTTTTGATTTGTCCGTATGAACAGCCAGAATCACCCAGAACAGAAATTGCCTACTTAATGATTTGTGCGCTGCTATAATTCCAACTGGACTCAAGTATTAGATCTTCTCAGGTGCCAGAAGAAAACTTCCTTAAAGACAACAACTTCTTAGAGTTTGAAGGATAGGATAATATATTATGCCATCTCTATACACTGTTATTACAATAGAGATTTGATAGATCAGGACTGCTAGGATGTTGTGTCTGTGTTGCAAGAAGGACATTCCCTGTTGGTATGCAGATTGCTGACCTTACAACCTGAGCCAGGAACCAAGAGTTTGAGGAATTATTACCAGGAAACAAACAAACATAAATAATTTAAAAAAAAAAAAGATTTAAAAATAACTTTATGGACAATATTTATTCTGTAAGTCATTCAGTGAAACAAACCAACCAGAAATATTGTATGAAACAAATAGATCTGACTTTAGAAGACATTAAAAAGAAAATAAAATCTTAATACTGAAGTACAAATACACTTATTAAGAAACATGACTAGGTAATTTTCCTCTTAGAGCTAAAGCTTGTCTACCCAGCAGATGTTAGTTGGGAAGGTGCAAAAGACTCTTAACCCCTGCAGGTGGGAACCTCAATACAGACTTCTGTCTAGTTCCAGAATCACAGAATCACAGAATGGTAGGGGTTGGAAGGGACATCTGGAGATCATCTAGTCCAACACCCCTGCTAAAGCAGGTTCACCTAAAGCAGGTTGGAGAGGATTGCGTCCGGGCGGGTTTTGAATATCTACAGAGAAGGACACTCGACAGCCTCTCTAGGCAGCCTCTTCCAGTGCTCTGTCACCCTCAAAGTAAAGAAGTTTTTCCCATCTTCCCAAAGAAGTTGCATCCCATCGGGGCCCATGGATTTGTGAGCATCTAGTTTGCCAAGATAATCTCTAATCTGATCCTCCTCAACCAGGGGAAAGTCTTCCTTTCTCTGGACTTTTTTCTTTAGGGTCTGGGATGCCTGGGGACTGGCTTTAACAGTAAAGACTCAAGCAAAGAAGGCATTCAGTAACTCCACTTTCTCTGTATCCTCCATCACCAGGGCACCCACCTCATTCAGCAGCAGACCCACATTTTCCCTAGTCTTCCTTTTGCTACTGATGTACACAAAAAAGCCCTTCTGGTTGTCCTTGACATCCCTTTCCAGGTTTAATTCAAAGTGGGCCTTAGCCTTCCTTGTTGCATCCCTGCATACACTGACAATGTTCCTATATTCATCCCAAGTTGCCAGTCCCTTTTTCCACATTCTGTAAACTTCCTTCTTCCGTTTGAGTTTTTCCAGAAGGTCCTTGCTCATCCATGCATGTCTCCTGCCTCCTTTGCTTGATTTCTTACTCCTAGGGGTGCACCAATCTTAAGCCTGGAGAAAGTGGTGCTTGAATATTAACCAGCTCTCTTGGACCCCCCTGCCTTCTAGAGCCTTAGCCCATGGGATTCCTTCAAGCAGGTCTTTGAAGAGGCCACATTTAGCTCTCCTGAAGTCCAGGGTTGTAATCCTACTTGTCACTCTCCTTCTTCCACACAGGATCCTGAACCATTTCATGGTCAGTGAAGCCAAGGCTGCCCTCAGCCTTCACATCCCCAACCAGTCCTTCTTTGTTTGTTAGTACAAGGTCATGCAGCACATCTCTCCTCGTTGGCTCCTTCATCATGTATGTCAAAATGTTATCATCAATGCTCTGCAGAAACCTTCTGGACTGTGTGTGCCTGGCTGTGTTGCCTCTCCAGCAAATGTCAGGGTGGTTGAAGTCCCCCACAAGAACCAGGGCCTGTGATGTGAGGCTACTTTCAGGTGTCTGTAGAAGGCCTCATTGGCTTCCTCTTCCTGATCAGGTGGCCTGTAGTAAACACCCATAACAGTGTCACTCATATTAGCCTGCCCCTTAATTCTTACCTACAAACTCTTCAACTCTCGAATGTATCATCTTGATATATTCCAGTTGCTCTGTCACATAAAGAGCAACTCCACTACCTAGCCTTGCTGTCTTGTACATAGCCATCCATGACAGCATTCCAGTCATGTGAGCTGTCCCACCATTGCAATGAGATCATGGCCCTCCAACCACACACAGATCTCTAGTTCTTCCTGCTTATTCTCCATGCTGCGTGCATTGGTGTACAGGCATTTCAGAGGGGTAACTGAGCATGCAGGTTTCCCTGGAGGGGTGCAAGAGGATCTACCATAGCCAAACATACCCTTGAGGTGGTTGGCCTTCTGCATCTCATCTTGTGAGTCTGCTAAGGAACATTTGTCGCTGCTCTGGTTGGCCTGGTTTATTCCCCAGTTGGATGTGATGGCATGAGCATTACCATTTTGGACCCAGCCTCCCAAGTCCTTCAGTTTTTAGTTTGGAAAAAAAAAAAAAAATTGTAACAGTCTGCCAATGATCTTCCCTACTTTATTGGAATGCAGACATCTTGAAAAGATGCCCACATTCCAGAAACTGAGCAGGTTACCCCCAACAGAGAAGGTGAGACTTTGTAGGTGGTCCCATTTACAGATATTTTTGCAAGTACATAATAGATTTTGGTATTTAGATAAGCATCCATTACCATTTATAGGCCCTTAAAAGCATCCAAGTCATCCACTGGCAAATATGATACGTAACCTGTACATGACCTGAACCGTTCTCGAATATCAGGTGGAGGCCAGGCAGGATATTCACGGCATGCAGGCGGCACCAGATGAGTTTTGAAGAGCAAGTGAATGGCTCCTTGCAAACTCTGATCAGCCCCAAAAGCTGAATTCCTCTGAATTCCTTCCCATGGCTTTGGCTTGCTCCACGTGGCTATTTTATTCTCCAGTATATTTTTTCTTGCTGACAATATATCCAGTACTGTTCCTTAGGCTTGCTGGTTATTCCTGCCTATCCAGTGAATACATGCAATCAAAGAATGGGCAGAGTAGGTCATAGCAAACAAAAAGAAAGCAGAAGTCCTCAGATGCCTAAGTAGAACTAATGCACGTTTGCACTGAGCATAAGAAGAAAAATATACAAAAGCTAACGTAGATGATTGCAGGTGATGGGAAAACTTGTCATATTTCTGTGGGGTTTGACTTCAAACATCCTCCTCCCCAGCCCTCAGTGATTTTTAATCCACTGCACATTTGCATCTATCTGCAAATAATTCTAAATAGAGTGTTCCTTGAAAATAAGATTCATTTTTTGGCAGTGTTTTTTTTTTTTTCATTTTGTTTTTATTTGTAAAAGCTTGCACTTTTCTTTTGTCCATCAGATAAATTTTCTTTAACATGTTTAAGTGAGTGAAAGGTTTATAGGGCTGATCTGCTGTGCAGGGAAGATGTCATTACGGGCAGGAAAGTAACGAATACAGATCTGCAGAGCTAGGCTAAAAAAACCCACCCTCAGAACATTCTAGAAAGCAGTCAAAAATCAAGATTCCTTACAAAACAAAAAAAATACATAGCAATATTCAGGGACCTTGCATGCAATAATGTGCCAGAGACTTAAGTACAAGTTGGCCCTGCTGGTTCTTCTGGGCACAAGAATGCGTGGCAGCAGACCCTCGTTGAGGTTGTAGTTTCAGAACAACTTCCTGGTCCCAGCTTTCTGCCCACTGCTCCCCTTTGTTCTACAGGAAAAAGCAAATGAACAAAACCAACCTCGAGGCTGGCAGAGAAAAAACACTGTTTTCAGATGCCTGCACACCATTTTTACTAGTGAAGCTGAAGAACAGCTGAAGCAGTAGTTGAGGAAGTTCTGGTGGAGGTCAATATCCCCAGTGAAGGACTTTGTTTGCCATGGCATCATGCAATAGGTGTGATCACTGCATAGCATGGTGAAGACAACGTAGAAGTGCTTGCACTGATTTTCTACAGGTTTCATGGAAAAAACAAGACTGGTAATAGTTGTACTGCAAACTTGGGAAAAACAGTAATAGAAAGATAAATTTGAGGATGGGAAAACCCTTTCAATAGGGCATACATTTGCCTTTGTACATTCTTTGGCTGGGCAAGACTACTGGAAATAAGAGCATCAGAAACCTGGCACAGCAATTAATGATAGCAATAAAATGCAATGCTGATCTACAAAGGCTTGAAATATGACAGGGAAATACCCTTTCTCTTAACGTACTATCCTAAGAGTGGTAGGAAGAAAGGGACAAAACTGAGATAGGCAGTGAGAGGAATCTCTTTGAGTTTCTTCTGTCTCTCTACCACAACAAATAGGTGCAAGAACATCACTTTTTCTATCAAAAAAGAAATAGAGGTAGGTTATGTGATTAAAGATTGCTCTCCACAAACACTGGGGGCAAGCAGCACAATGGCAGACAGAGGAATCCCTATAACCCAGTCAGAGACACAATTCTTCTTACTGGGATTCATCCAAGCAGATCTCTGAACAGGCCAAAATCTGTCTCCTTACATCTGCGGTTGCCACCCTGCCTTCTGCCTTGTTCCTTCCTCTCAGGATCCTCAACTCCACGATCTCTTGATCACTGCAGCCTACACTGCCTCTCACCTTCATATCCCTGAACAGTTTTTCCTCATTTATAAGCATGAGTTTCAGCAGCAAGTGTTTCCTTGTCGTCTCTTCTGTCACCTGTATTAGGAACCTGCCACCAATCCACACTAGAAACCTGGACTGCTTGTGCCCTACTGTGTTGTCCTTTGAACAGGTATGAGAGTGCTACAAGTCCCAGTGAGGACCAGGACCTGCAAACATGAGGCTTCCTACAGTTGTCTGAAGAAGGCCTCATCCAAATTTTTCTGCCCAGGCAGTCCATAGCAGACACCCAGGCCTTGGTTTGCCCTTTATTACCCACCCCTAAGCTCTCAGTTGGCTCATCATCCACCTCTGGGCAAAGGCCCACACATCCCCACTTCTCTCTCGCATAAAGGGCAGCTCCCTTCCTTGCATCCTGGTCTCTCCTTCCTTCAAAGCTCATACCCATCCATGGCAGCACTCCAACAACGATGCGCACTCTACGACCACATCTTCATCATCCCAAGAAACTGTAGCCCTGCCACAACACTCTGACCTCTAATGCCTCCTGCTTGCTCTCCACGCTGCATGAGTTAGTGTACACATTCTTCAGAGAGGAACATATTCATGCCCATTTCCCAGAAAAAGTAGAATTCAGATGACCCTACCCTGGCAAAATAACCATAATGTGTTTACTCTTTTCAATGTGTTTTTAAAGAGAATTCCTCAACTATAGAACTGTCTGTGAAGGTTGAATTCTCTCTTTTTTTTTTTTTTTTTTTTTTTAGACCAAATCAGAATTCATAAGACAGGAGAACAATGTCTTTAAGGAAAACCTCAGAAAATGCAGAAAAATGCAGCAACATGTTCATATACCAAAGAATAATTATATTTTAATTTCCCTGGACTAATAAACAAATATGTTTTGTATGTCAGGCATAATGTAAACTACAGCTACTAGGAGAAAACAAAAAAAAGCTGTCTTACTGCCCATTCATAGGCTGAAAGAAGCTGTGAAAGAAGTTTCATTCAAGTCTACCTTGACTATTATTAGATGGAAGAAGGAAGGAGAAATTAATTGCATTTACTGAATTTATTTTATATACACATATCTTTGGTAAGCTGTTGTTTTTTTTCTTTCCTTACAAAGGATAATAGAAAATCCTCTATATGAAGAGTTTCAAGAACAAGGTAGACAGCTACTTTTTGATGTGCCCAATTTCCTTTTCCTTTAACTGAGTTCATAATGCTCAACAAAATTGTCACTTTATTCTTCATCTATACCGTATATGAAATGCTTTGCAAAAAAAAGACAGTTTAGAACATCACTAAGTTCATGTCATTTTTTCTGCTCAAGAAATAAATCAGATTTGGTAGACAGTTGATAGCAGTATGTCACTAAAATATAAAAACTTAAAATTCATATAATTTCAAATAATGAACAGTTTTATACATAGTATATTAGCAATAATACATGAAACAATAAATTGATGTCAGAAACAAAAAAAAAACCCACATGTTATTTATCAAGAAAAGGTATGTATAATTTAGAATATGTCTGCTTTTGTGGATGAATAGTGAATTTCACTGACAGGTAGATTTGTCATAATTGATAGGATGCATTTCTCCATGTAAAGCTAACCAGTGCTCAAATATGAAGCAATACTTATGCTATGTGATGGAGGAGAAGGACAAGAAGTGTTACTGGAAAGGGGACCATCCCAACGATCAGGATTTTCCAAGGTATATACAAATCATACTCAGAATTTCTACATATGTCACAGATTAGATTTATTTCTTGCTACCTATATAACTTCTTAAACTAGGAAAAAAAAAAAAAAGTGTTACAGAGCCCTGGGTCTTAGGTCTCACTTATCAAGACCTTGTCAGACCTTATTGCAGTTCCAGCTGTATCGAATTGTCAGGGCTCAAGATTTTGAGGAACTCTTTTAAAATTCCTTATATGACACTACTCTTTTTTCCTAGTTTGTTTTGTTTTGCTTTTTTGTTTGTTTTCATGGTTGTTTTTTTGTTGTTTGTTTTGGGTTTTTTTTTTTTTAACATTACCTTTATAAATATACTGGAGAAATGTACAGTGAATGATTTGGATAATTTATATAAACTCCATTCTTGTCTGCAGAGGTTAAGAGTGAAGCAGGTTAAAAAGACAGACTATTCAGTCTGGGAGGACTGAGCAAGCTTTTTTCGTGTTGAAATCTGAAAATATAATCTTCATAGTTTATTCACATCATCAAAATGTGAATGGAAATTGCTATGCTGCTTATCTCACCCGTGTTTAAAGTTAAGCTTATCCCCACCTCATGATCTCATCAGAAGTCCTTACGCCAGTCAGTTTGAATGATACTATCTTCTTTTAAAACTCCTCTACTAGTCTCTAATCTGCCATTATATTATATTTAACTTTCTATACCTCTCTATTCTTTAATTTCACAGTAGTGATATATTGTATCTCTTCACTATATTCAAATTTTCATCTGTATCTGATCTGCAAAATTAATTTATGATTTTTCTGATGTAGCTCACATGACTGATTCAAACTTTCTCATCAGCCTCCACAGTCCCATCCTGGTTCATAGTTAAGTTTTTAATAAAATATTTATTTCTGGATACTGCTAATAGTGAGCTGAGAAAAGCATAATTTCCTTCCCCAACCTCTCAATGGTTGTCTATCCAGATATTGTTCCTTCTTTAATATCTGGAATGAACCTAGAGTACTCTAATTACTACAGTCAATCTATATTACTTGATTTAATCATGAGTGGAGGCTAAGCTGCATGATGATTTACTTCTGTGCAGTTCCGTATAAATCAACTGCTCAGAAGAGATTTCTCTTACTATTTTTTCTATCTTGCTGTACTTCACAGATTACCTTACAGACAGAGCTATGAAACAGTGCTATTGGAAGTAGTCTTGATATGTGAAATAGTTACAATGCCATAATACAAGGAAAAAAAAGAGCAAAGAAAAAAACCACCTAAACATTTAACCTTAATTTCCAGGCAGTAGAAGGCTGAGTTTAGAGAACTGAATTTTAAGATGATGTTTCAACAACAGTGGACTATCATGTGAATCAATTATTGCTTGGAACTTTACATGCAAACCTTAGAAAGACAGATTTGTCTTTGCAGTTCTCAGCTATTTCTCAGAAACAGCAAAAGTCAGCAGAATATGAGATAGAAACCCTACAGTTCTTATTACATACAGATATAGTCTTCCATGGAAATTGAAATGTTTTGTTCAAACTTACTGGAGGTGATAAATGATAAAATGGACTTTGATTAAATTATTTAGAATTGGCACCTAGCCCAGTTAGCAATACTGTTTATTTATAAGAGAATGGTGGATAATAGAACACTGCTAATTCTGGTAAACTGTGTTAATTTGGGCTGGGATAGAGTTAATTTTTTCCATAGTAGCTTGTATGAAACTATGTTTTGGATTTGTGCTGAAAACAGTGTTGATAATACAGGGATGTTTATGTTACTGCTGAGCAGTGCTTACACAGGGTCAAGGGCTTTTCTGCTTCTCACAACACCCTGCCAACAAGTAGGTTGGGGGTGCACAAGAAGTTGGGAGGGGACACAGCCAGGACAGCGGACCCCAGATGATGAAAGGGAAATCCCATACCGTATGATGTCATTCTCAGCAATAAAAATCTGGGGGAAGAAGAAGGAATGGGAGGATGTTCAGACTTATGGCATTTGTCTTCCCAAATAACTGTTATGTGTGATGGAGTCCTGCTTTCCTGAAGATGGCTGAACCCCTGCCTGCCGATGGGACATAGTGAATGTATTCTTTATTTTGCTTTGCTTTTGCTTTACCTATTAAACTGCCTTTATCACAACCCATGTTTTTTCTCATTTTCACTCTTCTGATTTTCTCCCTCAGCACACTGGGAGGGGAAGGGAGTAAGCAGCTGTGTGGTGCTTAGTTGCTGGCTGGGGTTAAACCACAATGTAAGCCTTGAACAAGTTTATAAGAATGCCATTAGGTAAAACAGTGAGTTGACTAGGAAACTATCTTGTGGGTTGATGGCTACACAGAAAAAAAAGGAAAAGATAATGAAAATAAGTTGAATCTCCTTTTCCAGTATTTACATTGTTATGATTCCTGGTCTGAGCATTTTTATTGCACTAGTTTATTATAGTATAGTATAGTATTGTATAGTGTAGTATTTTTCATCCCTTTCTTATTAGTTTATTATGCATTGATTGCCATGATATTATGTTGATTTTGCCTAATAAAATCAATAAAACTTACTGGACAGTGCCCCATGATTGTTTGATATATGCTGTCACTACCTCTTGCTATACTGTTTAAATAACTATAATTTCATCTGCTGTTTTAATATTAACATTAGCAATCAGAGAAGCTTTCTCAAGACATATAATACTTCTTAATGCTTGCAGTTTGGATGAGACACAAACACCCATGTAGGTAGACTTGATATCACTGAGGAGCTCCATGGAGCCTCATTGCGTTTTGCATCCTGTCTGCTTTGTGGATAATTTCATTGTTGTTTTTAGGGGGACAAGATGTCCAACCAAAGGCTGCTTGAGAGATCAGGTTTGTATTGTATATGAGAATTATGCAAAGTAAATAAGGCATCCTGAATCCAGCTCTGACAGGCAAGAAATTCTGTCACATAGCAGTCAGGCTATAATTTAAAAATAACAGTCAAAAATAGTTTATATATTGTAATGAAATTCAAATTGAAAAGTGGTCCTAATAATCAAATCCCAAGGTGCCATGATCAATGTGTGTCAGAAAGGGGCAGAAACTTGTTTCTTTTTCCAGAAGAAAAAAAAAATCTAAACCAAAAATGGCCCCAAGAAGTCTCTTAGTGTGTCAATAAATTTAGTCAGAGTATAACATAAGGCTTTACAGAAATAAGAAAATAGTAGAAATAAATTAGTGATATATAGTGAAGACTGGATTTCTCTTTACATCATTTGACAGTAGGTCTTAGGACAAATCCAGAATCAAGCTTCTGGCTGGATATCAAGAGACCTTAACTGTTCCCCATTCCCACACTTGCAAGGTAGCTGTGGGCACCATAATTACTTACCAATAGTAACACAATCTGAAAGGGATTCAACAAGGAAGAAGACATTTTTTCATAGTTATCTCATTTTTTTATATCAAGCTTTTTTCTCACTGTCTTAGCAACAGAAAATACTTCATGTGGACTGAGGTTAGCTGACACAGAGAATATTAAGGGATAAATCCTGTACATATTCCAGGGCTGTATTTTATTTAACTAACTTTATCTGCATTAAAATGGGAGAAAAATAGACATATCTGTTTTGAAAAATATTGAGAAATGGCAAAACAGTGGACAGAACAGTATTCATACAAACAGAAGTTGGCACTTATAAACAGTATTACAGTGAGAAAACAGAAGTTGAAAAATGATCATTTATTAAGATATCAAGTATGATTTAGTATAACACCCAGGATACATAACCTTAAACAATAAAATTTTGTTCATAAAAGAAACAATGAGCAACAACATGCGCCTGTATAAATTGTATTACTGTGTTTGAAAGAGATAATTTGTACTATCCAGTACTACAGAAAGCAGAGAATTAATAACATCACACATAGACAGCTTCACAATTAAAATATATATTAAAAATATGATTAACTCTAGGTGCATTTGGAGAGTACTTTAAAAAATGAACAAGACTAAACGGTCTTCAGTGCCTCATGGAAGTCAATGCGGTAAGAGAGCAGAAGAATCAAAGCTGCATGAGTAACAATCCCAGCATGTGGCGTCAAGTCATTACAAACCCCATTGAGAGCCCCCTTGGTGGTATTGCTAAATCTAAAACTGGTTGGAATATATGAAATAATTGACTTTTGGTTGATTATCTATTTATAAGATCAGTTTCCTTCTGAAAACCTTTAAAAAACTGAAGAATTCATTTGGATAATTGCAAAGTTATTCCACTTAAAAAACCCATAGAGACAGGTGTAAAGAGAGGATCATGGCAGTTAAGACTCTAAGGAAACAATTCTTAAACAAAACAGAGAAAAAATGTTCCTGGTTTTAACTGGTACTAGTCTATTAAAATCAATTGACATTTTCTGATTTATGTATGGCACAGAATGGGCATTGGAATAATATCAAAGGGAGCTGTGTTTATCTAAATATAAACCATGAGAAAATTCCTAGACATATACAAAAAAGTTTCTAAAAATCTTAAGACTGGTTCAAACCTTTCCTCTTTCATGCTAGTTGAATAAATGAGAAAATACTCCTTTGAGAAATGGAAGCTGGATATTTGCAATGCTGTTTCACAATGAATCACTTAAAGTCTTGACCCTGCCTTTTTCACAAAGCAGACAGTGGACCCATTGTGGGCTGGTTGTGAAATCTGGCAGTAAAGTCTCTGAGATGGGTTAAAAGGGTAGGAGTGAAATTTCTCTTCCTGGAATAGCCTCTCCATTTATCCACATCTTATTGTTAAAGTAAATTTAAATGATCTGGAGCTTTTTCTCCCTCTGAAGGAAATGAAAACCGTTTTTAAGAACGTCAAATGGTTATTTGAAAGTCCTAAACAGACTTTGGGATATTGCTTAGGTTTTGTTTTTTCTTTTCAGTACCTATTCCACTAAGGTACTTTGTTGTTGAGAAAAGCAGATGTCACACTAAATAGCGCACAACAGACAGTTCTACCAAATTTGAAGTTATGTTACATGACTGCCTGAACACAACACTACCTTTCATGTATTGTGGGTGTTTTTAAGAAAATAAGTTTTATATGGTGGCTTTCGGGTTAGAACGAGCTTGACTACATGAGCTTTACACTTTCTATGAGGATACATAAAGGAAAGTGTAATATAAATTTAAGAGTTTGGTGACAAGATTTATTTATTACAACTGTGTTGGTGAATTATTTAGTGCATTTTTAGATTTTGTGCCATATTCTTTATTTTAATGTTGTATAGAAGATAGTGTGTTAGCATATCTGGAAAAACATACTGGGAATTGTGTCAAACTATTTTGGAAAGATAAAAACAATGTAAATCTAACTAAACTTTATTTAGACGACTTCTTCCAGGCAGAATTTAACTTTCCTTAGTAATATATTTTTTTCCACTTCTTTGTTAGTTCTGGTACACAAACACATTGTTTGCTTGTTTGCCTGAACTGAAGGAAGCAAAATTAATTTCAGTTCAGCCAAATAGCAAGCCATAACCTCAGAAAAAAAGTGCAGAACATAATTGGAGAATGTTTAGTACCTAACTGTGTGCTTACAGCTTTACCAGTGAGTTAAAGACTCTGAAAAGAACTTGGCAGTCTGAAGCCAACCAGCTAAACATGAGCTCCTTATTCATTATATTGCCGAAGACCAGTAGTTTAATCTTTATGTAAGCTATCAGTTGCAGTACGAAATTAAAATTACTTCTGCAGTTCTGTGAGCATGACCAGTTTCTTTCCAGGTCTAGTGTGTATATTGTTTGTAGTATGTTGATAAATTGGAGCAGGGTAAGACATAACCATCAGATCACTGACAAATAAGAAAATATGCTTTGTGATAAAAGGTCTTAAGGATCTTAACCTACACAGTTTATAAAAGAGAAAATATATTGATCATCCTGTAAGTGTTTTTATTTGCCACAAACCTCTCATAAGGAAGGTTCCCTAGGTATACACTCAGCAGTCTGGGATGTCTGGAATTTATATTGAAGGAGCTATAATATGCATAAATATGACTAAAAAGACCAAAAGGATTTAAAAAAAAAATAATTAAATTTTAAACAGTGACAGGAAATAGAGAAGGTCTGTAAACAGCTCTTCTGCACCTTTGCAGGTCCTGTTCTCAGTCAAATAAGGAGCGATCTAAGTTTCAGAAAAGTCTCTAAAGCTCAGTCCGGTCCTTAGGAAGAAACCCAACTGGCCGCTAGCTGCTTCTTTCAGAGTCTCTTTGGACTTAATGTGAACTAGAGACTCTCAGCTTCTTGCTGTGATTCCCTCTCTAATGACCTCTCAGGAACATGGTGCAGTCTGGAAGTATTTCCCTGCTAAGCAGGCTCAGTCACTCCCTGAGGATCAGGCACAACCTCTTGTCCCTCCTGATTGTTAGCGGTGTTAAACAAATGATACAACATTCCTCTGAGAAGTCAAAAAGTCTGTCACACCAAGATAATCTCAGACTAAAAATAGAGTAATTTTAAACAATGGGCTGTTTAAATAACAGCAGAATAGTAAAATAGGTGCCCATATAATATTCTTCCTTTCTAAATTTCTAAAGCAAAGTCTAGTATTCTTTTATATTGTTCAAAGAAAATAATTATTTTACATTCTGTGACCTGTATTATACAGAACTGTCTAATTACATCATCTAAATATCAAACTATTTAAAATTTCAAAGATTATGATGGATTTTTTTATTTATACTTTCTAATGTTTTGTTATTGGCTTCAGTGCTTGTGAACAGTGGCAAACTCCTAAAATTCTCACTGTAAACACCTGTGCATTTTCTGTAACCATTTACAAAATCACAGAATCACAGAATGGTTAGGGTTGGAAGGGACCTCTGGAGATCATCTAGTCCAACCCCCACCCCCCCCCCCCCCATCAGAGCAGGGTCACCTACAACAGGTTGCACAGGACAGCGTCCAGGCAGGTTTTGAATATCTCCAGTGTGGGAGACTCCACCACCTCTCTGGGCAGCCTGTTCCAGTGCTCTGCCACCCTCAAAGTAAAGAAGTCCCTCCTGATGTTAAAATGGAACTTCCTATGTTCAAGTTTGTGCCTATTACCTCTTGTTCTATCACCGTGCACCACTAAAAAAAGACTGTTCCCATCCCCCTGGCACCCTCCCTTTAAGTATTTATAAGTATTGATAAGATCCCCCCTCAACCTTCTTTTCTCTAGACTAAAAAGACCCAAGTCCTTCAGCCTTTCCTCATAAGAGAGATGCTCCAGCCCCCTCATCATCTTCATAGCCCTGGACTCTCTCTAGCAGCTCCCTGTCCTTCTTGAACTGGGAAGCCCAGAACAGGACACAATACTCCAGATGCAGCCTCACCAGGGCAGAGTAGAGGGGGAGGATGACCTACCTCAACCTCCTAGCCACACTCTTCTTGATGCACCCCAGGATGCCATTGGCCTTCTTGGCCACCAAGGCACATTGCTGCCTCATGGTCATCCTGTTGTCCACCAGGACTCCCAGGTCCCTTTCCACAGAGCTGCTCTGCAGGAGGTCAGGCCCCAACTTGTACTGATGCATGGGGTTATTTCTCCCGAAATGCAGTACCCTACACTTACCCTTGTTGAATTTCATCAGGTTTCTGCCTGACCAACTGTCCAGCCTGTCCAGGTCACACTGTTAATGCAGCACAGCCTTCCGTTGTGTCAGCCACCCCTCCCAGTTTTGTGTCATCAGTAAACTTGCTAGAGGTACACTCTACCCCTTCATCCAGGTACCCTTTGTCCATTTACACAAGGCCATTCTGAAAGCTATGGACTACTGTGCTTATTACTATTCTAACACTTACTCTGAAATGGTGAGATATTGTAGACAGAAACCAGTACAGAACTCATCCCACAGCCTTCCCAGTATGCCATATCACATCATTATGTATTTTCTACATAGAACAATGAATCTGCTCAGTATGTTCAAGTACTTGCCAAAATATTTGAGTATTTGAGAAGGCAGCTATAAAATACACCAATAAATGAATCTTCAATTTAAGTTGCAGTACCTTATGATGGGAAAAGATGTTAAAAAAAATTGAGAGCAAACTTATATTATACTACAGACACAAATTTTCCCCATGTAACCTTGTAAGTTATTACTTTTTTCATGTACATGAGAACATAGTAACCATAATTTTTACTTATTACACATCTATGTTAACCTCTGTGGTTGACATACTTTTCTGATTACAAACTTTCCCCTAAAGTATTTAGTGTTTCATAACATGTTTGAATCCATCCAAGACAGAACTGTACCATATTTTCTTACATGAACAAGGCTTCCTTATTACTAAAAGAATATGGGTTTTTTTCCCCTATTTTAACATAATTTTCTCTAATTTTTATTGATTACCCTGCTGCTTAGGTAACAAAAATAACAGAACAATTGTCCACAAAGTTAAAGTAAGTTTTGTGGTGATAAAACTTTGGAGCATTTTTTTCCAGTTGCTAATTACTTCACAAGCAGTGAAACCTCATTTTCTTATTTATAGAAACATTCACGATGTAGGAGTGCAAATGATTTGTGGACTTTCTAACCATGAGACCAAAATGCTGTCCTAATATGCCTTTTTAAGGAAACTTCTTGTCAATGAGGGGTCTGGTCAGCTAGCCAGCTACTGAAAGAAAAAGAGAGATAAACCATGGATATAACTCTGTATT
>NW_009646426.1:939511-1001032 GCF_000708025.1 Charadrius vociferus | reverse complement strand
CCTGCTGCAACTTTAAGCAAGTGGAAAAAAGACATGAATATAATTAAAAACACTATGATTTTTTTTAACAAAATATCTTAACAAAAATTTCTATTTCAGAAAGATTTTTTTCTTGCCCCAAAATCTGTGCTATCAGAATTCCTTATTATTTTCTGCATTTTCAATATATTTTTCTGCTTTTACTTACAAGTATTATTGAAATGTTTGAAAATTTTATATTTAGCAGAACTTGGTGTTCACTAAAACCACTAGCATACTCACTAACACAAAATATTAATTTAGAAAAAAAGAAAGAAAAGAAAAAGTCTAATTCAAAATCTGTGATATCACTAACATTTGATAATATAATTTTTCACAGGAAGTGGTGGTTTTTTTTTCTTTAGGTGATGAAACAGAAATAAGGTAGATCTTTCCTGTTTTGCAGCTGCAGTTAATATGAACAAAACTTACAACAGTTTTTCTAGTACCAGCTTTCGAACTGGTACACTTTGTTTTCTTGCCAGTGCTCACTGTTTCCTAGGAGATGGATTACATTGTCACAGAGTATGTGAAACTAAAAATCAAGACAGAAGTTATTAACTGGCTGAGGCTGTTCTTACTGTCTACCTTCCCTTCAAGCAAAGCAGGGAATAGGAACGGTTATGGCAAAAACATAGATATGGAAAGGAAAGAAAAATTAAGCCAACCATCTGTTTTGCATCTAACTAAATGAAAGAATATCAGGATAACAGGAAATTCAAGTAGACTAGAGAAAAAAGAGAAAAAAAAAGAAGAATTCATAAAATAAAAACAGTAAGTGAGGAGAGTATTTTCCAAATCATAAATAACACCGTAATTTAAGTAAGTAGTATCATGAGGTAGTACCACCGAAACAGCAGGACTCTTGAAACCTCAGCACACTTCAGGTGTCATAGGTCTGTTCCACAGCATGAGACATCTGCACTCATATCTCCTGTGACTGTGGTCCTCCTACCCACCCACCCTTCTCTTCTGCTAGAAAATTCTCAGGATGGCTTGTTGAGAGTCAGAGGACCTGGGAGGCACCCGTAGGGAAGAGACCAAGAAAATGTGGCTTTCAAGGCCTAGCATCCCAAGAAAGCTGTCCGCAAAACATCAAGAAAAGCAGGATAGGTTTGTTTACAGTTTTTACTTTTACAGAAGTTAACGGACTTCAGAGCATTCTCACAACACTTTTCTGTTTGACAAATCAATATTTTCCAGTGAAAAATTGTTCCTTTTGGGGAATCTCTGGCTAGGATTATTTCAGTTGGTTTTCAAGAAAAACAGACACTTTAAATATTAGCTGTTCCACTCACATTTTGATATAAAAAATTTTGAAGAATAAAAAAGAAGCAGTTGTCAACTGTAGTGATGCATTATTATTATGTTTTTGAGATTTATACAAAGAAGTATGATTTTTCTCCTCTTTGCACTAAAGTAATTTTTCACTAAATGTATTAGTCCTCCTGAAGAATCATATTTTGTAAAACCTGATGTTTTTTCCCTCATGTCTGTGTTGTGCCCTTTTTTTCTCTCTCATGCGTACATACACAAAGCCATGTGAACTTTCATGCACATTCACTCTCCGGCCTGCTCTTCAAGGCTTAAGTGACAGACAGACTTTTTCCATAATCCACCATTTTATAAGAATGATACATTTTCTTTTTCCTCACAGCACTAAATGCCTCAAAAAGGGCGTGCTTCAACATAGCTGTCATTGCACTGCCTTGCATTTCTGCCCACTTGCTTAGTTTGCAAAGGGGAGGGTGACGAGAAATCAGGAAGGACGAGTGGGTGGTGGTGGTTGGTTTCTATTTGGAGGAAACTATTTGGAAAACTGTAGAGTTCTTTTATCTGTCAATGATATAACAGAGTCTGACATGCCTAGCAGTAGGCAGAAGGAGCTGTCAGTAGTAGTATAATTTATTAGTATCTCTCTTTGAATAAGGGGGCTGACAGACTAACATGGGAGCAAAGGGGAAATCTGCCAAGTCATTGGCTTGCACCTCAGGCTCAGACTGCCGATAGCCCACTGTGGAGTGTACACAGCATTAACTATGTATTGATTAATTCAGTGGCACAGCCCATGAACTGCATTGTCAGTGATAAGGAAAACGGCTGAGACATCACTTCCTCTTCTAGCTGAGAGAGAGAGTCCCACGCGCAACATGCTGTTTTCCAAAATCCTTACCAGGAATAGCTAGAGTTGTCCACAAACAGGATGGCCTAGAAGAAGATATTTTTGTGCATGTTGGAAGGCAAAACCAAGTTGTCCATGAAAAAAAAAAAGGTGTGATGAATAAGGAAAGTGATTTAAAAACCACACAAGTAGTAATTATTAACTAATAATTATACTGTAAGAAAATCAATTTGATTGATGACATTATGATGCTGTTCTTTAAGATCTAGAGTATCATCAAAAAAAAGAGGAAGTCAATTGTCCATGTTTATTAGGTGAATATTAGAAGGTGGTAGTGAACAGAAAACACCTGCTTTTTTAGTCCTTACTACTGCTTTGGGAAGTGTCAGAAGGAAGGTGACTCGAGCACTCCTCAGATTGCCCCTGCATAGAACCACGCATGCAGCCCAATCCAACACAGACTTGTGGAAGCTACTAAATACTGTTTAAAAAGGCAACATTTAACATCACTGCTAAAAAGCTAACATTTCCTCACATTAGTTCTTGTAAGTTGTCTTTGTGGGTGGGTTTTTTGGGGGATTTTTTTTGAAGGAGTTCTGGTTTGGGTTTTATTTTGCGCTGTAGCAGTTCATGAACGAAAAGTAACTATAGTAACTCCATGGTAACAACTGGTAAATAAGAACGTCTTAATGGTGAATCCTGAATGTGTTATACTGAGGGGATAACGAAAATACAAAAGACCAAGCAATTTTTAGGTGTTTATGCCTCCAAGTATCATGAACACGATTGCAGGCAAGAGCTGCTTCAGTACTTCAGATTCATTATCTTAAAGAGTTTATTGTGAGCCTTTTAAAAGTCTTTGCCATGCAATAGAGAAACCAACACCAAATTAACAACTGCCTCAATTTGATAATGAAGCTAAAGAACAATTCCTAATTCAATCTATAGTTAATTGATACTGTGCTATAAATGTTGGAGAAAAAGGTAGCAGTGATTTAAGAGAAGGTTTAAGTGGTAATGGTTTTGTTCAGATTCTCTGTGGTCCTACAAAGAGAGTAAATCCTTATGCTGAAGTATTTTTGTGCAATTGTCTCCTTTTAATCTTCTCAGATGGTGGAAAATATGCATCTTTAATAAGAACTGCATGAATCATGATTTTATGCAGCTAAGATCTGAAAAATGCATTTTAGTGAAATGCATGCAAAGATTTTGCTGATCCCAATAGATGAGTAGGTTCAACTTGCACTTGCTCGATTTTCAGAAATAGGTGTCTATATTAACATTTCTACACTGGACTTAGTTTGGCCCTCTGCCCTCTCCCAGTGATAGAAAAATAAAGGTAGTATCTAGTAATCCTGTCAATTAAATACATGAAGAAACCTGATTATAATTTCATTTTAATTAGAATATTTATTTGTTTTTCAAACAAACAAACAAAAAGTAAGATATTTTAAAGCCTCTTTTTATGTTGAATATTTTGCTTATATTTTAAAGCTCAACTTCATGGTTATGTAAACCTTGGAGATTACATTAAAATTCCCTGGGAACATGTTATTCCATAACTAATAATTTTAGTTTCTTGCAACTTCCTTTGAAGTCGTTTGTATTGGTTACCATTCAATAGAGTGTTTGTCGCTGAACCTTTGACCTGATCTATTCTCTCAGTTCCTGTATTGCTAGAGTTACATATTTTTCAGATTAATGTTAATGGATTTATTATAGTGGGAATGTTGCACAATGTTTTACATACACTACATATGGAAGGAAAGAACTTTTTGTATCTTATACACAGCTGTTAAGTGGTCCTTGTTGGTGTGTGTGGGTCTCCTAAGATATCTAAAGGCAGTGTTGTCTCCCAATGGGCAGATTATAGATCAGACTATGGAAATGCCACATAATCTGAAATGCATGCTCTTAAAGACTTAAAACTTTGTTCTGCATATTTACCATATTCAGAAATTCTAAATCAATCTTTTTCTTTGGGATGGAAGTGAAGCCTTTATTCTGGGAACATTACAAGCTTTGCAGAGGCAGAGATGGTGCCATTACCAGTCTTTCATCTGGATAGGCATTTTTGAAGCTGAAACGTGACACAGTGTATCAGCCTCACTGAGAAGCAATAATCTGTACAAAAACTCCTTCTTGTACAAAAATATTTTTCTGCAGCTAATAAGAATATTCAGATTTGATTTCAGCCTCCACAAAACTTTTAGAAGGTCCTTTTGTAGTCTCAGTTTTGTGATCACATCTTAATCCTGGTGTGTGCTTTAATCTCTAGACTACTGAAAGGCAAATGTAAGAAACAATACAATAAAACCCCACACTAGAAATGTTGTCTTAGCTTTATAGTATAGAACTTTTGCTTGTGAAAATTTCCAGAGTTTTCAATGTTAACATTTCAATGTTAAAAAAAAAAAGTCTTTATTCTGGAACCACGGAAGCTTGAATAGAATCCCCAAAACTACACAAAGATAGAATTTTCAATTAATCTATTGTACTTATGAGGAAAAAAATACATAGCAGACAAGGGAATGGTGATTATAATATGCCAACTAACAATCTATCCTGAATTCAGAGCAATTCAGATACTAGAAGAGTAAAAGAACTATTTTTATTTTTTCTTTGGCCATGTTATTTAGGGACCTTAACAAATGGGTCACTTGTGCCATCATCATGTTTAATGTTAGGTTATGTGATAAAGGGCTTGTCTCCACACATATAAAGGAGAACACAGTCCCAATGCTGGGCAGGGGCATCCCAATGCCACAGTCAGAGATATGAACCCCTGCCTTGGACCTCCAGGTCTATCCTAGGGGACCCTCAGCCTTGGGGACTGGGGGACACCCCACATCAGGAGTCAGCAGGGACAGCTTTCAAAGGCATCTCACAGTCTGTGTGGGGCCACTGCCTAGGGCTACAGGGAACAGCATTGGGAGATTGAACAAGACTGGTCATGAGATGTTTAGGGAGAAACTGAAGGTGGAGAAAGGGAGGAGAAAGGTAATTTGGAAAAGAACAGGCAGAGTAAAAGGGATAAGGGGATGAAAGGGGCTGGTCACATGTTAACAGTTGCTGGTCAGTACGTGTGTCTGGCAGTGTCCTGAAGCTGATCAGCATAGTCTGTCCTCTCTTCTTATTAAACACCATTTCTAATTTCCTGAGTAAGGGACTCTGTTCTGTGCCGGGCTGTGTGTGCATGGGTCTGAGTGCCAGCATGGGACCATGAGTCAGAGGGGCCATATATCTGGGGGTCAGCAACTGGAGATACCAGGGTACATGTGCATGGTATGGGTGCTTATGTCAGTGTGTGAACACTGGGAAACATCAGACTGGCATATTCAGCAATCAGGATAACAGACTTGGGACCCAGGTATTGGAGGTGCCCTAATTCTGAGCTGGGTGACGGAGAGACCAGAAGGTTTGGTTGTTGGCTACTGGAAGGACCAGGAGGTCCAAGGCAGTGGCTGAGGAGTCCATGGGGTCTGGGGTTCAGGTCCTGGTGTAGCTGTAGGTCTGGGCCAGCTACTGGAGAGACCTGTTTGCATGTGTCCACTCAACTAGGAGACCAGGGGAGCTAGGGCCAGCTTCCAGGTCTCTAAGGCCAGTTACTGAAGACATCCACATTGGATATATTTATATATCTATATACCATTCTGCTAATAGGCTTTTATGCTGAGATAAGGGAACAGCATGAAGCTGCTCAGCTGTTCAGCATGAACACATTGGTGCTGTCTGCATTGAAGCAAGTGCTGTGTTTTCTGTCTGCGTTGATCTGTGCAGCCAACCATGTGTCTATGTACTGTGTGTATGTGTACCTGTGCCTGTTGGGAACACACACTGAGCTTTACTTCTAGCTGCACCTGGGGACATGGAGCTGCAGCAGCCTTGCCTCTGTTGGAGTACCAGATTCAGCAACTTCTAACAGTTAAGACCCATGGGACAAATGTACAATTTAAATGTTATTACCTTCCTTCCAAGAAAAAACAGAAGAATTTCTTGTAAATTGGTTTTATGTGGATGCTGAGAAATCTCCGCTTAACCAGAAAATCTCTTTTGTAAATAATGACTTCAGAGACCTTGAGGCAATTTATATCTGGCCGAAATGCACATACAAACAGGAAGAGGGGTTTTAGATTTAAAGCAAGATGTTAAGTCCCCAGGGGCCCAGTCCATAAAGATATTTAGTAGTTAAGTTTTCCTTAGGGGGTGTCAATGTAGACGTCGGTGATTGGGGAAGACAGAGTATATACGTTCTATCATTGATCAGACTAAGATTCCTTAGGGTGAGTGGGTATTTGTCTTGGGAAGACTCATTTTTGAAGACAGCATTCAAACAATCAGTTAAAATGAGGCCTCATTGCAGCAATGTATACTTACCGTGTTAATTTATCAGAGCTTTGTAAGGAGCTTGATATCAACCGCTATTTGACCTCAGAAATAAGACAACTTGCCTTTGTAAGAGAATGCATACCTATTTGATCCATTTTCTGACATCTTCATGATAATGAAGTCTGTCCAGGTGAATATAGTCTTCTCAGTAAGTTTCCCCTGTGCAGTTCAAGAATCCATGTGTATACAAAAAATTCTTTCTTGTATATCCTTCCTGTTGTTTCCCTATCCAGTGTAAATAATTCAGGCTCAAACTGCTCATTGTGTAAAAAGAAAATTTAAGAGAAAGCTCCAAGCTGTCTGAGATGCTTAGATGCTCAAGGGATTCTTTAATCGTCGTCTGATCCCTCTGAGATATGGGCAAATAACCTACATCCCAAGTACAATGCACCATCATTCCCAAATGTATACATTATTTTATGAGCTTACACCAAGTGTGACAATTTCAGTGCATATTAAAAAAAGTCATGATTGAGTAGCCCTTGAGACCCACCCTACATTTTCCTTTCATGAAATTATTGCAATGAGAATACATAGCTATATTCTCTTCAGACTTTCCAAAAAAAGGATTTTTTTAAGGATGATTTCTACAACAGAAAGTCTCTGCACAGCACTACTTTATTAGTTCTCTAGCACACTTTTATCAGCTTCCTCCTGAGAGCAACTCTATTATCATTTCTCTTTGGAGAAGCACAACCTTTCCTTATAATCCTAAGGTCACATAGCTCGGCTGAGTGCTTAGCTGTTAGGTGGTGTCTCTCTGAGTTGAATCTATACCTTGGCTATGAAATAACCTTATCCTTACTGATTAACTGATATGAAAGGGCTTCCCTTTCCAGTCTGTTCTGGGTACATCCCATAAATGTACGGAAGCTTGTAAACTTCACATAGTTACATGCAGATAAGGGGAAATCTGTTTCACTCGGACAGGACCAGGGATTTTCAAAGGAAAAGGAAGAGTTAAGTGTCTGTAGAGTGAGCATCCCTAAGTGACACCCCTTGCATTCCTCCTTCCTGGTTGACAGCCCACACAGCTGCCACCAGAGGTGGCATATATTTGCCACTTTGTAGTCCTTTCATCTTTCCTTGCTGTGGATGTGGTTACACCATGCTCTTGGGTTTTATCACCTGTGTTCATAAGTTGTTGCTGTCTTTTTTTAGATTTAGAATGTATGCAGTCTCTTGGCTGTCTATTGCTTTTAGGTCAGGCATATTTCTCCCTTGCTGCTTTTGATGAGGTAACTTTTAGTGTTCTGTAGCTATTACTGTCAATACACTAAACTGAAGATGTCATTCTGATAGGGGACAGAGAAGGAAAGAGAGAATTCCTAAATTTTTAAACCCTGGGAGATGTACCATAAAATTTGTGTTTAATATTCAGAATATTGTTGATCTCCTAGTTCCTTTTGAGGAAATAGAAACAAGCCCAGTCCTCCTTCTGCCTTCTTCAGTATACTTACCTGACAGTGTGAGTATGGAATTTCAACAAATTGTTTGGTACCCTTTTTTCTTCCCTCTTTCTTTCTCAAAATGATAATACGTCATTTGAGATACATTACCTTATTCACTTGAAGATATTGCAATATTGGCGAATGCTTCTAGGTTAAAATTCATGTTTTCCCTACTTTTCCACGCTTTTAAATTCAATGTTATTTTTTTATGTATTTACATTAGAAAGTTATCAATCTTTATTAGGGTACGTCCCTTCCTCTCCATTACGTCTTTTCATCCTTTTTTTTTATTTCTTGTTGTGAGACTCCCTGGATAAGAATGTAGTCCAATTCCTTGATGACGGAAGAAAGACAATCTATTTTACAGGGTTCAAATGTTCACTAAAAAAAAAAAAAGATTCTGAGACAGATTAATGGTGGCCAGGATTTCCCATTGTAAACATCAGAAGGACTAATTTCAGCTCTTTTCTTTCCTTCTGCTCTCACTTTAGAGTGACTGAACAGAAGGACCTTACAGCTCCTGATAAAACAATTTGCTATACTCTTCACTTTTGTGACCCAGAAATGGTATGTAAAATACAGTTTAGATAACTGTGTTTAAATCCTGTGTCTGAAGTAATCCCTCCAGTATCTGTAATTAGTAATTCCAAATTTTCTACCACGCACCTCTATGAGATGAAAGGATGCAGTTCTGTACCAGTTCATGTACACCATTTCCTCTTCTCTTGCATTGTTTCCTATGTGATAATATGTAATTTTGCCTCAATAGCCTCATATGAGGGGGGGCTATTATAGTCTCATAATATATGAGAATATAAAGAAAAAAATACTCATTTAAAAAGAGCTCTCATTGATAATATATATGCGTAGCACTTCTATGCATTTATATTTTCAGCCACTTGCGTGCTTTGATGTTTTTTACATTTTTCAGATTGTTTATAACAGTGCTAACAGAACACTTCAAAATCCAGATGAAAAGTAAGCCTGAGGGCCTAGCGGCAGCAAGCTTGTGAGCTAAAATTAGCACACTGTGAAGTGCACGCTTGCCATCATTTAGAACTATGGTGAACCAACAGTTACCCATTAAAAGTCAATGTCAATACAAAAGACATTTGTAAAGGCTTAACTATATTTTGGATCAAACCCAGTAAGATATTTCTGGCATATTTTACAGTCTTTTAAAGAGTCAGAAGTTCATTTCAGAACAAATTCTTAACAGATTCAAAAATCCTTGCATAAATCTAGAGCAATTATCCTTTAATTTCCACTCTTTCTTTCCAATTATTGTTTCTGTCCTTTACTATTAACCACTCCCCCCCCGAATAAAAAATAATATTTTAATTAGTGGAATCAGGCATATTTCCATTATTGTTTTGATAGCTTCTGCACGATTTTTCTATCAAAAAATCTGAGCATTTTTATTCTTTCAATACACAATATATATAATCATTGTACTAATGTTGGGTCTTCAGTGTATTAATATTTTGAACCCCTGATTCATTCAAGCAATATAATTCATACATCACACTGAGTCTAAATTTTAAGCTATGTATTTATAGTTCATAAAACTTCAATACAATGCATTTTTAGATCAGCTAAGCTGATGCCCTATATATCAAAGTCCAATTGACTTCCTATATACTAGGGTCCCTAATGTGCTCACATTTGACCAGACATTTTACTTTAAATTCTTTTTAGAAAAAAAATAGCACCTTTTGAAAAATCAAGGTGCTACCAATCATCCAGAATCTTTCTATGGTAGGGTTTCATTTATATGAGATATGCCAAAATGATTCCAACCTGCAACAAAAATTCTTTGTTGCAGACATGTTCTTAATCATGACTAAAATATCTTTTCTTAACCATGAACTAATTAACATGAGCTTTAGTATGTAAGCATGATTAGGTTTCTAAGAAAAAGGGTTGTCTATCTAATCTCATATATAAGTTACCTCTGGCATGTTTTCTCTCTGACAGTGACTATGAAAGAGGATGGAGAAAATAACTTAAAATAAGATCTATTTGACCAACTTTGCATCAAGAGAAAACTCATTTCTCAAACTTATGGACAACTAGAAGAAGCCTTTAAACAGGAAATTCATTCACAGCAATTATGTTTATAAAAATCAGTGAATATCTGGTTCATAGGTACAGACATACACAGCTGAAGACCAGGGGATGATCGCAACCGAAGACCTGAATCATAGAAACAGAATCATAGAAGCATAGAAACATAGAATTGTTTGGGTTGGTAGGGACCTTTAAAGACCATCTAGTCCAACCTCCCCTGCAATGAGCAGGGACACCTTCAGCTCAGTCAGGTTGCCCACAGCCCCGTACAACCTGACCTTGAATATTTCTAGGGATGGAGCATCTACCATCTCTCTGAACAACCTGTTCCAGTGTTTCACCACCTCCATTGTAAAAAATTTCTTCCTTACATCTAGTCTAAATGTATCTTCTTTCAGTTTATAACTATTACCCCTTGTCTTATCACAACAGGCCCTGCTAAAAAGTTCGTCCCCATCTTTCTTATAAGCCCCCTTTAAGTACTGAAAGGCCACAATATGGTCTCCCCAGAGCCTTCTCTTTGCCAGGATGAACACCACCAATGCTCTCAGCCTGTCTGCATACAAGCGTTTCAGCCCTCTGATAATTTTTGTGGGCCCTCTCTGGACTCTCTCCAACAGGTCCATGTCCTTCTTATGTAGGGGACTCCAGAGTTGGACCAAATACTGAAGCTGGGGTCCACTAGAGCGGAGTAGAGGGGCAGAATCACCTCCCTTGACCTGCTGGCCACAATTCTTTTGATGCAGCCCAGGATATGGTAGGTCTTCTGGGCTGTGAGCACACATTGTCAGTTCATGTTCAGCTTTTCATCTACCGGTACCCGCAAGTCCTTGTCAACAGGGCTGCTCTCAATCCCTTCATCCCCCAGCCTGTGCTGATACCAGGGAGTTCTCTGACACAGGTGTAGGACTCTGCACTTGACCTTGTTGAACCTCCTGAGGTTCACACGGATCCACTTCTCGAGCTCATCCAGGTCCCTCTGGATGGCATCTTATCCCTCAGGCATGTCATCTATACCACTCAGCTTGTCATCTGCAAACTTCCTGAGGGTGTACCCAATCCCACGATGTCATTGATGAAGATACTAAATAGTGCTGGTCCCAATATGGACCCCTGAGGGACACCACTTGTCACCGATCTCCATCAGGACATAGAGCTGTTGACCACTACCCTCTAGATGCAACCATCCAACCAATTCCTTATATGGATCCCTGTGGGACACCACTTGTTACCAATCTCCATCTGAACATTGCGCTGTTGACCATTATCCTCTGGATGTGACCATGCAACCATTCATCCACAAGACAGTCTACCCATCAAATCCATATTCTCCAATTTAGGAGAACGATGTTGTGGGGGACAGTGTCAAAAACCTTACAGAAGTTCAGATAGATGATATCTATAGCTCTTTGTTCACTGATGTAGTCACTTCATCACAGAAGTCCACTAGGTTGGTCAGGCAGGACTTGCCCATGCTAGCTGTCTCAAATCACCTCACTGTCCTCCGTGTGCCTTGGCATGGCTTCTAGGAGGATCTGTGTCACGATGTTCCCAGGTACAGAGGTAAGGCTGGCAGGTCAGTAGCTCCCAGGGTCCTCCTTTCTACCTTTCTTAAAAACAAGTGCAATGTTTCCCTTTTTCTGGTCACTGGAGACTTCACCTGACTGCCATGACTTCTCAAATATCATGGAGAGTGGTTTAGCAACCACATCAGCCAATTCCCTCAAGATTCTGGGATGCATCTCATCAGGTCCTGTAGGCTTCTGTTTGTTCATGTTCCTCAGGTGATCATGAATTTTATATTCTTTCAGATCCTTTATTTCCCAAACTAGAGTAAAACTTACTCTTTGATAAAGAAATCTAATCTCTATACTAGGAAGATTTCAGCTGAAAGCAACACCAGCTCCCTAGCACTCTATTTAATATGTAATTACCTCACAGCTTGAAAATTACATCTTATTTCAAGGTTGAGTTTGTCTAATTTTAGTTTTCAGCCCCTGGATCTTGTTACGTGTTTGTCATCAGCAGTGAAGAACCTCTGTTCACAGATATTTTTTTTGCCATGTGTTCCTTTGTGTAGTCATTGAGTCACCTCTTGAAGTTCTCTTTCCTAAGTCAAACTTTTTAAGACGTATCATAAGATCTACTTTCCAGTTCAAGGACCTTTTCTTTCATGATATTTATAAAGTGTTCCGATATTCCTATTCTGTATTTCCTTTAAAGATTAGGCATAAAAATTAGACACAACATGATATTCCAGGGGGCACAATAGCTTTGCAACAAAATGACCAACGAGTATTTCTCTGTGTATAAATTTTACTCCTACTTTTCTATATCCAGGAATCTCATTAACCCTCATAAGGTTGAAGTAGAAGCTTATGCTGAGATTGTTAGGTCTCTTAGTCTCTGCCTTCCAAGACAGTCTTTCTTGCTGTCCTTATTTGATTTTCCTCTGTGGAATGGTTTGTAATTAGCTCTTGAATACACTTTTTGTTAGAATGGAACCAGTCCACTGCATCTGAGAAGCAGGATGGTTAATCAGAAGGAATCACACTGATCTGGTGGTAAAACATGAGTTTCTGGCACTAGACTAAGCAGGTAGAAGATGGTAACTCATGGAAAATCAGATCTTCCTTACATGCACTCCACCATGGTAAATATACATTTGAAATTTCATATACAATGCATGGAAAGAGTTGGGTCCCTACTATAGCAATAACATATCCAGTAAACTTATCAGGGAGCCTTGTAGTCATAGAATCACAGAACCACAGAATGGTTGATGCTGGAAGGAATCTCTGGAGGTCATCTGGTCCAACCTTTTGTCTCAAACAGGGTCACCTAGAGCTGATTGCCCTGGATGATGTGCAGATCTCTTTTGAATACCTCCAAGGATGGACACTCTACAACCTCCCTGGGCAACTTGTTCAAATGCTCAGGCACCTTCACAGTAAAAATAGTGTTCCCTGATATTCAGACAGGACCTCCTGTGTTTCAGTTTATGCCCATCACCTCTGCCACTGGGTGCCAGAGCCTGGCTCTGTCTTCTTTGCACCCTCTCTTCAGGTATTTATTTCCATTGGTAAGATTCCCTCTGAGCCTCCTCCTCTCTTCTCCAGGCTAAACAGTCCCAGCTCTCTTTTGTCATAGGAAAGATGCTCCGGTTCCTGCATCATCTTTGTGGCCCTTCATTGGACTCTGTCCAGTATGTCCATATCTCTTTTGTGCTCGGGAGTCCAGAACAGGACACAACTTTTGGCCCTACTAGTGCTGAGCAGAGGGTGAGGTGATTGCCTCCCTCGACCTGCCAACAAAACTCCTAATGCAGCCCAGGATACCATTAGCCTTTTTTTGCAGCAAAGGCACATTGCTGGCTTGTGTTCCATGAGGATCTCTAGATCCTTTTCTGCAAAGGTGCTTTCCGGATGGTTGACCCCCAGCATATAGTGGGCAAGGGGTTTTTCCTCCTCAGATGTAAGTGTTTACACTTCCCCTTTGTTGAACTTCATGAGGTTCCTTTCAGCCCATTTCTCCAGCTTGCCAAGGATAGCAGCACAGTCCTATAGCATGTCAGCCACTCCTCCCAGTTTTGTATTAATTAACTAATAGGAAACATGAAGGAGATGGCTGGTTTTAAAGATTACATCTCTGCAAGGTTTAGCTACCAAACTGGTAACAAGCACTCTGTAAGGAAAAAGAAGAAGTCCACAGTTCTGTGAATATCTGTTCTTGAAATTATTTGTCCATGTCAGGTGAATCCTTCATTACCAAAAAAAAAAAAAAAAGGTGGAGAGATACCACTTTTTCTGTCCCATTTTCTCTGATCGCACACACCACAGCTGCAAAGAGAGCCATTTACTTACAGAAATCAATAAATGAGAGATAAAAATGTTAGTGTTATGGGAATAAATAGCATAACCAAAAATAAATAGGTTGGCATCTAAGGAAGTGCCCTTAGTAAACATCATGTTATAAGCAGTTGTACTGTGTTTTCACAGACTGCTTCATAAGTGATGAGAACCCTGGACCTGCTGGGAAGTAGTTCTGAGGAGAAGGATCTGAGGGTCCTGGTAGACAGCAAATCATCCATGAGCCAGCAATGTGCCCTTGTCGCCAAAAAGACCAATGGAATCCTGGGCTGCATAGGGAAGAGTGTGGCCAGTAGGTTGAGGGAGGTCATTCTCACCCTCTAGTCTGCGCTGGTGAGGCCACAACTGGAATACTGTGTCCAGTTCTGGGCTCCCCAGTTCAAGAGAGACAGGGAACTACTGGAGAGAGTCCAGCGTAGGGCAACTAAGACAACTGAGGGATGGGAGCATCTCCCTTACGAGGAAAGGCTGAGAGAGCTGGGACTCTTTAGCCTGGAGAAGAGAAGGCTGAGGGGAGACCTTATTATTGTGTACAAGCATCTAAATGGTGGGTTGAAGGAGGATGGAGTCAGACTCTTTTCAGTGGTTCGCAGTGACAGGACGAGGGGCAATGGGCACAAGATGGAACATAGGAAGTTCTGTTCAAATACACGGAAAAACTTCTTTACAGTTCGGGTGACAGAGCACTGGCACAGGCTGCCCAGGGGGGGCTGTGGAGTCCCCTTCTCTAGAGATTTTCAAGACCTGCCTGGATGCAGTCCTGAGTAATGTGCTCTGGGAAATCCTGCTTTAGCAGGGGAGTTGGACTAGATGATCTCTAGAGGTCCCTTCCAACTCTGAAAATTCTGTGATTCCGTGAACCCCCCAGCCTTTTAGCTGAGATGCTGAAAAGAAAAGAAAAGAATTTCTGAGTGCTAATTCTTCCTTTTCCCCTCTGTGTATGACCTCAGCCAAAGCTGCCATGGAAGGAAGCGTCCTTTCCCATTAAAGAGTAATCAAAAGGACTATGGAAAGAAAAATATTAGGGACAAGGCCAAAGTGCAAGGTACACACATTAGTTGGTGAAGGTGAAAGTGATACAAGTCCATGAATTCATATGTGATGATATATATAAAGATCTTTAATGTCCATTAAATTTAGACCCTCTCTTACTGTTATTCCATAATGTGAAAGCCTAATGAAGCTCTGAATTTTAACTGAGCATAAATATGTACTAATATATATGATAAGTATATAAATGGAGCTCTGTTATCTCTGGTGGTTAATTTAAAGGAAAGTTCAGCTTATTCAGATCCTGTGGAGAAGGAAACTAAACACAGTTATTTGGTCCTATTTGTTCTGAGGGATACTAAACCATGGCTTCTAACAAGACAAACATAGTATAAAATATAGATACTTCCTTTGCAATGTTTTATTACACACTCCAGTTATTATCTAGCAATACTGATCATAACTTACAGCTTGCCTATGCTTTCCTCATGACTTTTCTTAAAGTTAAGAATGAATTTTTTTTGGTAGTCAATGATAGTTCTAAGCTACAGCTTGATTTTAAAAAAATGTAAAAAACAAGAACAATAACTGATAGTTCTAAGCTACAGCTTGATTTTCAAAAAATGTAAAAAACAATAAAAATTATGCTCAAGTGTTTTTAGCAACAGTGAAAAAGGCTGCTTTACAACTAATGCTGATCTTTGGTAAAACTGCATAAAACCTAAAGTGTGTCCGTTATTTAAAGGATATTTAACATAGAGAGAGCAATGCCTGAGATGAATAAACTTTTTCTTCCAGAATACAACAGACTTCCAAGCTTCAGGTTTCATATTAACCTTTTCAGTGCTTCCAGATTCTCACTTTGCTGTCAAATAATTTTGTTAGGTTGAATTTCAATAATTTCACCAACAACTGAAACATTTATGAAATCATAACTATGACTTCCTCTTTTCTCAAACAAATAATAGTATATACTCTGTAATTAAGATGGTGACCGAATATGAAAGGTCCCACTTCAAATTGTAGGATGCATTTTTTTATTTGCTTATTATTTTGCCAGAATTTAATCATCTGAGCTGACATTTTCCATGTTATTTCTCTAGCACACACTGTTACAGGAAAAAAAAAAAAGAAAAAAACCCAAAACATTTTTTCATCGTGTAAGCTCATGAAGAATAAAGACGCATAAACATATGTTGATTCCCAGTATTAAATTTCTTACATCTATACATGGAGTTCTGGCACATCTGTGTTTTGTATCTGGAATGTGACACTGCATATCTCCAGTGCAAAGAATATATCCCTCCATGGCACACCTACCCAATTTCCTTCAGTTACGGATTCTGAAAATTTTTTCTTGCATGCATTCTACAAGAAAAGTGTAATCAAATTATCTGATAATTCAGTCAGTTGAGAAAATTCTGGTCTCACTGACCTTCACCAGAACAGGGCATGGTCTCAACCATTGCTACCCTTGAGTTCCAGCAGAGCTATAGCAGTTAACAGATAGGTCTTCAGGTTACAGAACAGTGTATTATATTGGAAATCCTGGAGGAGACTAAGTTTTTGGCTTGGTGGCATGACTAGTGATGGACAATTGACAGTCTTTTTTCTAAACTGCTCATACCTCTGCATCATTTGGAGGGAAAATCCTTTTCAGTCTACTCAATAATTAAGAATGAGTAAAACTTCATTGCAGTTGACAAGGAAAATATATTGAGAGCTTAACTTTAAAACTTGTTGATGACCTGCACAGTAAAGGAGCTGTCAGCATAAGTCTGTGGGATGGAATCTGCTTTTTGTATTTTTCCTTGAGCAAATTGACTTAGGAATTTACAAAACAAAAGAAGTATATTGAAAGAATATATCAGCTATAAAGTCTATTTCAGATATTTTAGAGTGCCAGAATTGTTTTTAAGGTATTAATAACTGCCCCTCCCTGGATGAGGACTTTCTGAAACAATCTCTAGTTCAATATTTCATTTTTTTCTTCTGTTTCTTTGATTGGCCTCTGCAATTTGCAATGTGTATGTTAGGCAGCACAAGAGGGAATGGCACAGCCATCCACTATTTTTTGCATATATATAAATAAAAAATTAGATTACATGAATAGTTTAGAGTGAGTTTGAGTAAATAAAAACAATGGACAGCTTCTCCTGAGGAAATAATGAGGTTCAGTCAAAATTAATAAGACTTCGTAACAGCTATCTAATAAAATTGAACATAAATTTAAAGGAAAGTCTAGGTATACAAAAATTATTGTACAGATATAAGTGTACTCATCTGTGTATAAGATTCATAAATGGTAAACATCACATGTATCCACATGTAAAATGCAAAATACTTGCTTGCTAACAGACACCCTACCTTGGAATAGGTGCAAAACGCAAAGGAAATTATAAAGTTCCTTCCAGTATCAGCATGATCATCACTGTTGAATCAATAGCTCTGTAATAATCTCATTAGGTCTTTTATGTGATGTATTTACCATCATAACTCCACTTAATTCCTGTCAATCCAAACTAACCACAACTGAAATAATATTCCATCTTAAATGATAAATTATTTGTAATTATTTAATAAAATATTGGTATACCTGATTTAAGTATTAAAAAACTAATTCTTGTTTTAATGTAAACGAACTGAGAAACTATTTTGTATTCACTATCTCTAAGATATCCAACATTTAATGTGACCAATCCAACTTTTCTTTTTTTTTTTTTTTTTTAATAATATTGACATTGCTATTAATCTAGCAGTAAACTACTGTTCTCCAAATGGCAATTGATGTCGTCATTCTCCAGGAAAAAATTAGATTGAAATTAAAGACAGTCAGAAAGAAAGAATTTAGAAAACAAACATGTAGTATAACTTCGAGAAATAAATGAAGGCTGACACAATAATGATGGTTTTCTGTGCTTTCATCTTACATTTTTCTGGTCTTCTTGTTTGTTTCTTTGTTTACAAGGCCATATACACAGTATTATTCTCATAAATCTACCTCCAATGCTTGATTTTTAGCTACTGAGTAGGCATAGATGTTATCAACTTCAGTGTTGCTATTCAACATTTCTGAAATGACATTCTTGTTAAAGCACTGGGAATTTTAGATTGCATAGATTTGAGAGTCTGACCTTGATAGATATGTTTTCTTTACTAATGAATGTCAGGAGCAGGCAAAATGACTGATAGTTGGGAAAGCATCTGTGTAGTGAAGCAAGTTAAATGAAAGGAAAACAAAGCAAAAAGCAAGAGGCAGTGTCTCTGAATGGGAAATGGTAGTGAGAAGCTGAAATGAGATAAGGTGAAAGTGACAAGGCAAAAAAGAAGAGACTTCTGCAGTTAAGAAAGAATTAGACAAAGAAGGTAAAAATCATGTGAAAAACGTCTACTAAATATATGTTGTTAAGATATCACCTGCCTCCACATAAACATGACACAAGGCTCTAGGCTGCTACAACACAAAATCCATATAATGGGGTTTACATCTACTGGAGAAGGAATGCAGAAGTCCTCTGTGTGACTGGTATGTAGGTAGAAGCCAACACTGAGAAGTGAAGTAGAAGGTTTTTCCTCAGCCTAAAAATGTGGGCAGGGCAGAGGATGCTACTGGAGGTGTGGGAAATCAAATTCTTTACCAGCATATCATCAGAGTGGAAGAGACAAGCAGTCTGGCTTCTGGGGAGCCACTGAAACTCAGTGGTCACAAATGACACCATGTCGCTCTGGTGAGAGCCTGGTAATAAAGAGGCTTCAGGGACAGTTAGGGACTGAAATTCGTTGGAAAATGCAGCAAGTAAACTTAAAATGTATATATCAAATATGTATTTGTAAGATACAACTATCCTTTCACAAACTGGAATTCACAGTCTGTTTGGCAGTATCATATTAATTCTATCAAGTTTCTGTTTCTTCCTGAAAATTTACATTTTTACTCTTTTACTCAGTTAAATAAATATATTTTTAAAATTTTGCCCTACCAAAAATCCCTTTAAGCTATTTTCCATTAGTACTCCTAAAAACAGGTTATCCAGATTGCAAATGAAATAAACTGTTGTGGAGTACTTCCAATTCACAATGGAGCTCTGGAAAAAGGTGTCTTTTAATTTGTCAAAATAAAAGTGTAGAAAACACTAGTTAACAATGAAATTGTTGAAGGAATATGAAAAGTTATCCATAAAGGAGATACAGACAGCTGTGTGATTATTTCTCTTATTTGTAAATTACCTTTTCTATAAGCCAAATTCCAGCCCTTATTAACTGTAATTTGCTTCCACCACAAATAGAATGGTAAGTCACCCCAGCTTAATAGAAAATTATACCTTTGGGAATATAATCAAAGATGTTTCTTGAAAGAAGAGTTCTTGAAGAAGTTTTTTGGGGGGGGTTATTTTCTGGTTTTTTTTTGTTGTTGTTTGTTTTGTTTAGTTGTTTGGTAGGTTTTTTTCCTTTTTTTTTTTTTTTTTTTTTCATTTTGCAATGAATCTGTAAGCTAGAGAATGGAAAACGCATGTGTGTTACTTTGTTTTGTCAACTGGAAGCTCCTTGGAAGACAATCTGAATACCTGGAGTTACACTAGCTATACAAGTCCTTGTACCTTCACTGGGAGTTGAAAGTTGTTGAGTGAGATGAATTTGTTTATAGTAATACCTCCTTACCCATTGTACCAGGAGAACAAGAACAAAGAATCTAATACCATGCCTTTGTCGTAATTATTGGAATATACTTAAAATAGATTCTGCTATTTCCATAAATTTAAATTTATTTTGTCAATAAATAAACAAATAAATCCAAACTTATGCACAACATTCAATACTTACTTTAAATTACTTCTTTTTCAGTCATTTTTGCTCTTATATTACCCTTTCTTTCTCTTTCTCCCTGTTCATGTCTTTGCCATACAGCTACGTCGATTGTACTGCACAAGAGTGCAGATACTGAAGATTTTTCCTTTGATCCTTTTAACACAGTGGAAAAATGTACATTCCTTCCCAACAGCATAATTGTCCTTTTTCATAATTGTCCTTTTTTTTTTTTTTTCCTCAGCTCAGTATGAGAACTAAAGCTCCTGTAATTCATGCAGTTGACAAAATAAAGATGAAAAGTCTATATATCTTTTTCATTTTTCTTTAAAATACAAGTAATATTAGCTGAGGAGATCATATAACAAGCCCTGTAACTGCAGAGTAAACTAGATCCCTGTTAAAAGGCACATCCCAGTGGAAGCAGAATGTGCCAATTAAATGATCATCCCAATTACAAGAGGCTCATGGGGATACATTGTGCTGCTGTGGTTTATAATCGCTTTCATTTCATGGATTGATTAAAACAAGCAACAGCATCAGCTCCCCATCTTGATTACCTAATAGAGATGATTTATTTTGTATCCATACAGGGATTCTTCCCTGTGTCTGTGACAAAAATAGTGGAACTGATTGTACAGTATGTGCCAAAATAAAAAATAACATTTTTATTCCCATGTGGCTCAGTTGAATTCTTTATGGTTTGCTCATGAAAACTCCATTGTCTGAGTAATATATTTTAATATCAGGGAAAGAATTAGATATTGAGCTCCATCTTGATCTCAGAGGAATTTACTTGGAAGTATTTACACTTGAACTGAGAGCAAAGCTCAACACAGAAGGTGAAATCAATGACCAAAATCATGAGGCTTCAGTGGAATCAGAATTTTATTCAGAAAAAAAACCATGTGACTTATCACCTAAAACAGGAAATAAACCAATCCATCCTGACCTCAAGTCAGACACCCGTCTTTGGAGAAACTTAGAAGAGCTGCATACTTTTAGGAAAAAAAAAATTCCACTGTTAAACAAGTGTTAAAGAGGTTGCTTACTTGTATATAATACTGTTCTACTGGATTTTCCACTTTTAAAAACCAAAACAGCTCTCAAAAAGAAAAAGAAAAAAAACCCAAACTAACACAGATTCTTCTGTATATTTTCACGATTAGGATAATTCAAAAAGTAAGCTTTGTTACAGAAATTGGCAAGTGAGATTGAAGCAAGCTAGTTATCTTATTGAATGTCACTGACTTCTTAAAATCAGCTGAATTGAGCTGAAGAGTGAGGTTATTCTTATCACCCACTTCAGGTGTTTCACTCTGGTGTGATACAGAATACCTAAAATAAGAAGTCCTTGTTTTGTATAGAATCAGTAGGTGACTCCAAGCAGCTAAGTTAGATGCCTTAAATTACATGATGTGATTAACTTGCTAGGAGTCAACAGGGAAACATACATCTGTATGTTTTCTTGATCGTGATTGTACCCTAAATACTTGTACTGCTCTGGAAATTTAAAACCTTAAATAAGATGAAACTTCAAAAGAAAAACAGTATCGTACTCATCACCTTTCACTACATTGAAAATAAGTCAGAAACTAATCAGATGTTTCTACACACATGACTTAGCATTTCTCTTTTTTTTAATGGATTACATAATTCCAATTTTGGGCACTTTATTTTAAATGACCTTTAATCTGTTTATAAAGACCCTTGTTAAATATTACCAAGGATCTAACTCCAAGGATCTTCAAGATTTAAAGAAAAAACATACTTCAGTGGGTTAAACATGGGTCTTAGACCTTAAACTTAATTACATATTTTAATAAATTATGTCTATATATACATGAGAACATCTGTACTTATTTTTATAGTAACTTTCAGATCACTGTGTATAAAAAACTTTATTAGCATAAGCATCATAAGTAAATGTAAAACAATATGAATAAAACAGAAGAGACAATCAAAGACTAAGGAAAATATTTCCACCACCATTTTAAATGAGTGAAACTCAGTAAAAAATTGAGATAAGGTCAAAGTGACACATAAATATGTGACTGCGAAGGAGAGGTTCTTGTGCCGATATGGCTGCAAAAGTGCATGGTGAATATGCAGTGAGAATGTAGACAAAGGAAATATTTAGAAGAAATTATGAGATGAAATCCTGCCTACAAAAGTGCCTTTTCACTTTCACAGGACTAGCATTCCACCCAAACTCTGTAAAAGCAGGAGACATCATTGCGGGTTCCCATTACCCATCCTAACACATTTATTTGCAGGTGAAGTCCTTCACCGCCACTTACCCTTATCCTTTCTACATATATCTATAATAGAATGGCAGAATCATTTCATATTCCTCCTCTTTGTGGATCATCATTACAGGCTGCTGTGCTTCCTTCCCTAGCTTTCCATCTTTTCTGTGTCTTTTTATAAGTAAGCTCCTTTAGAAGACCCTCCTGTCATGAATAGGGATCCAAGAATAACTGCTCTTATGTTTTGCCCTCAGCAGTTTAATGTTCCTTTCCAGTCCCAAGGGTAACAACCTGTTCCTTTTATCCCTTATATTTTATCTTTCTGTACAACCACTGCTTCTAGCACCATTTTTCTAACATTACTGCTTATCCTTGTATAGCCTTCTTTGGAATGTAGTGTGTTATCAGTTAAATACAGCTCCTGAAATTTCATTTTCTTTTCTCTCCAGGTATCAAAATCTAGTTAAGTAGTCCATTACAAGAGTTTCACCCCCACGGTAAGTTTCTTGGCTTTCATGACTCTTGAGGGGGAAATTTTCAGTGTGGTGAATAAGGAATTAAATGTGCAACTGCCATTGCTGTTAATGGGAATGGTGGTGCAATTTCCTACACTTCACATTGTCGGTTCACTCTTTGATGTCTAGGACATGCTTCAGGGGGAAAACTAAGTTGTAAAACATTATAAATGACAATAAAATTTGAAATAAATACATTTATAATTTCTTAAATTCAACTTACATTGATTGACTTCTTAAGATACACAAGAAAGCTGCAAAAAAAAATATAATCAGAAGGATAAGCCAGAAGGATACCAGAAACAAACTTTCCAATATCTATTTCTAAAATATGCAATTTCTAGTAGTATCTAATGGTTTCCAAATTTGTAAGGCAGTATGCCTGTTGCAAATTTTTCTAAAGATATTTATACTTTTGATATTTAGATCCAGCATATTAAATATGCAGAGATGTCATTTGATTACTTGATATTTCACAGACTTGTTTCTTTTTCACTAGAAAAAAAAATGTTCAATTGTAACCATTTCTGCTTCAGAAAGGAATAATATTACCTTGCTTAATAGAAGCTACAGTTTACAAAAATGGTTTAAAGGAAAGAAATTTGAAAGACTGAAAGGAGACGGTTTTTGTTTCTAGAAAGAAAAAAAAAAAGGGAAAAAAATCTAATATCTTTCAGGGTATGACTACAGAAGTATTGTATCAACCACCTACAGAAAAGCTTTCATACACATGCTTAACATTAAGATATGATTTGTCAGATTACTCCGAGTTAGGTTCTTGTTAAAAGCTAATGTGGATCAATCTCTGCTAAATTATCAGCAAATTATCAGCAGCATCAGTTGATTTTCTATATGCCAACTTTCCTAATACCATTCAATGTCAGCAGTGATATTGCTAAATATATAAATGGTATTCTACATTTTGAAATATAAGTAGCAAGTCATGACTATAAGGCACAAAACTGTAAAACATTCGCTGAAGATATGAACTAATGTGCCACCATTTTACATACTTAGGTGACAAAACCAAAAACATTTATTACATTAAAATTGCTTACTGAGAAAAAAAAACCACAGCATTTTTACGTTCGAAATTGTGTTTAGCTTTTATTCTCATACTTGCTATTTCCCTACTAAAGTACAAACTACTCTAACCCATGCCCTTTCTGGAATGAAAAAAGGGGAAGCAATATAAACATCATTTAAGAATCTGGTTTACCCTTTTGATCTACGGCAATTTGCTTTTTAGCTTGAGTTGCCCTGATTTAGTAGATAAAAAACTCATGACAATTGTTTACTTGTAAGGGAAATTCAGAGCTTAACTACAATTATCGGTGGCAGGATAAATCAGAATTACCTTTACTGAAATCTCTGCAATTACATCTTCTCTACACTGCAGAAGCAATGGGAAAGCAAGGTTCTCTCTACAGAACAGAACAGCACAGAAACACCCCCAAGAAGACGATACCGAAATAACTAATGGATGAGACACAGAGCATAGCAAACTTCGCTTATATGCCTTGCTTAAGAACTTCTGCACAGGTCTGGAGGTAATCCTCTGTACACAGGTGACTTCTACTCAAAGCCAATATGAAATCTAAATTATTTGGCTTTTATTTTTCCAAGCTTTTACTTAGTACAAAAGTAAGAAAAGAAAAAATGTTCACCTTGTGTGCCATTTTTATGTTTTTAATGTACTTGGATACAGATTTTATACAGTCCTGTATGTCTAGAACAATACCAAGAACACTGTGGATGTTTATAGACTCTGGGGTGAATTCAGCCAGAATGTGACAGCTCTATAGCTGATGCAAATACTCCTGTTTCTATTAGAGAGAGAGAAATCCATGGTAGAACATCTCACAGCTTGGTGTTTAATGGTTAACGTAGGAGAGCAAGATACTTTCCATTGTTGCTGTCTGTCAGAATTTTTAAAAAGTTGTCGCACAATGCTCCTTTTTCATTGCCCACTGGGGGATACAGTGCTATTCAGTTTTATGATTGTGACAATTCATGTAAAAAAAAAAAAAAATTAAGTTGTACACAGGAATATTTACAGGAATTGGTTTTAAAAGTGTCATGATGCAAAACAGTGAGGAATTGTTGGTAACACCAGAGGGTTGTGCTGCTATTCAGAGGGACCTGGGTAGGCTGGAGAAATGGGCTGATAAGAACCTCATGAATTTCAGCAGGGGAGAGTGCCAAGTTCTGCACCTGGGAGAAATAACACCATGCACTAGTACAGGCTGGGGACCAGCCATCTGGAAAGCAGCTTTGCAAAGAAAAGCCAGGTCAAAGTCTGGGCTCCCCAGTACAGGAGAGACGTGGATGTACTGGAGCAAGTACAGCAAAGATGATAAAGGTCAAGGTCCTGCACATGAGTCAGGGAAACACCCAGTAGCAATACAGGCTGGTGGATGAAGGGATGGAGAGCAGCCCTGTTGACAAGGACTCGGGGGTATTGGTGGATGAAAAGCAGAACAAGAACTAACAATGTGTGCTCACAGCCCAGAAAGCCAACCATATCCTGGGCTGCATCAAAAGAATTGTGGCCAGCAGATCAAGGGAGGTGATTCTGCCCCTCTACTCAGCTCTTCCAAGACTCCACCTGGAGTACTGCATCCAGCTCTGGAGCCCCCCACATAAGAATGACATGGACCTGTTGGAGAGTGTCCGTAGGAGGGCCACAAAAATGATCAGAGGGTGGGAACAGATCTCCTATGATGACAGGCTAAGAGAATTGGTGGTGTTCATCCTGGAGAAGGCTCCAGGGAGACCGTATTGTGGCTTGCCATAATTAAAGGGGGCTTATAGGAAAGATGAGGACAAACTTTATAGTAGGGCCTGCTGCAATAGGACAAGGGGTAATGGCTTTTAACTAAAAGAGGGAAGATTTAGACTAGATCTAAGGAAGAAATTTTTTACAATGAGGGTGGTGAAACACTGGAACCGTTAGCCCAGAGAGGTGGTAGCTGCCTCATGCCTGGAAACGTTCAAGGTCAGGTTGGATGGGGCTCTGAGTAACCTGATCTAGTTGAAGATGTCCCCACTCATTGCAGGGGCGTTGGACTAGCTGACCTTTAAAGGTCCTTTCCAACCCAAACTATTCTATGGTTATATGATTCTATGCTACTTCAGGGTAAAATAACCTCCATCTTGGACATTCCAAATCAAGAAGTGATTAAACATTGTTGGTATATTATTGGTTTGGATAGTTTCCTTACCTACAAAAAATGCGTTAATAGTTTCCTTTCTTTGAAGACAAATTTTAACAAGAATTTGCAGTTTCCTGTACCTGTTCTCCCACTTTTGCTTTTGTTTCTAACTGAACTCCTATAGTGCCTATCGAATGGTGGTAAAGCTGGATTTTAAGTGCAAATAGCTGTGCTGGCAATTTATCTCACCATCACCTGCTCCTGCCACACTGAGAGATGAAAGTGATTTATATAGATTTATAATACAACAAAAAATACAACTACCACAGAAATCGTGCCATGGGTTTTTTTATACATCACCCACCTGCTAAGTAAGTGGGAGATAATGCTGTAAGAATTTGATGAATGGAAACCAGGTTCTGTTCTAGTCAGACAGTGGTTTTGGGCACCAAATCCATGTCATTCCCAACTATACACCGTCTGGATGATGGATAATGCCAAGCTACTGGGCACATTTTATTCCCTAGCATTACAGAAAAGTGGTGTGAGAACTAGGAAAATGCCGTGAGATTCAACTTGCAGATATTCCTTTGAGGACTACCCATGCACAAGGACATAGAGCAAGCTGCCTCTCCATATTGCTAACTGTATCATTTTACTAGAACCAACATATTTATCCCAGATGTTGTACTATTGTCGGCATGACTGCCATGTGTACCTTCTGCCATCTCTCTTGAGGTGCAGTGGTACAGGATTCTATCACTTATGTGTAGTTATGAAGATAGTGCAAATGCTGCCTTCCAACGCAGTGATGTCTGTCAGAGGATAAAAGAATAATCTTCATAAATTCAGTTATTAACATGCTTTCAATATTATGAACCTACTCTCATACTTACAACATATGGCTATTTTTCTGGATTTTTTTTTAAATTTATTTTACATATGTATTGTCCTGGTTTGAGGCCCAAACCTCAACATATATATATATATATATATAAATATTTTAAAGACTATGAGAAAATCAAATCCACTGTATGAAAATCTTACAAGTTAAAATATTTACCAGGAAGAAAAAGACATGGAAACCAAACCCATGCATCCATTTTAAAATGTCAGGAATATTAGGTATGGTATAAGAACAAGGAAACATTAAAGAGACATTTGATACTTTCCATTGTGTTCTTGAAACTTCCAAAAGAAGCTGAAACCATGATGTACAGGAGTCTGTCAAAACAGACATTGTTTAACAGACAAAAAAAGTCTTTCCAAAAGAAAATTAAAGTTTCAATGAGATGGAGAAAAAGAAGATAATAAGGACTCCTTTACACTATTTTCAGGGTATACAGCTGTAGTTTTTTTACAGTACAACAATTTTTTAACAGGCTGGACTGAGGCACCTACATAGCCTTGAAGAGAGAATATCTATGTGGTGATTGTTCCCACATATCAGTGGGCTGTACATCTTTACAATAAATTATTGAGAATGTGTAGAATAATTTCTGATTAATAAAAAGGATCAGATAAGCTTTGAAAATTAAGATTAACTTTGAATCAGGAGTACTTGTCTCTACACTTTGTCATATCTTTTCTTTTGCAATCTGAGAAATGCCAACATGCATTTGAATGGCTTTCCTTTCACTTGTTACAAGAAATCATCTACACTTATATATTCAAAGGCATAAACTGTGAGTCAACTTCATCTCTTACATACTCTGATTTCACTAAAGACTATAGACCAAAGTCTATACAAATATAGTTTCACTCCACATCCATATTTTGGATGCTATGCTCGATCTGTCTTTGGAATTTCTCATTTGGAACAGACAGCAGATTCTACAGAACCATTTAGTCTCAGTAATCTGTCTGATGTATTTCTGCTGTTCTATCAAGATCAACCTTATGAATCAGTGCCATCAATTTACAGCTTAAGAAATACATCTAAACAAACTGTATGTCTGAGTTTTGTTCGGAGATTGCCTAAAACATTTAGATGGGTACTTCATGTTACTTAAAAATAAATAAACAATAATTACATAAGTATGAATGTTCTAAAAACCAAGAAACTTTTTGTCAGAGAGAAGAGTATCACAAAAAAAAAAAAAAGTAAAAAGTATTGGTGAGTTGCAAGGTAGATTAGTAGGAAAGAAACAGCTTGAGGCTAAAATGTCATGTCTGGCATAGCATGGTATAGGAGAGGAAGAGTTCAATTCTCCATGTTCTTCCTCCATAGGCTGAAGCACATTTGAAGTCCCTGCATTTGGGAAAGTGTAAAGACTGCTTCTCCAAGGTTACTTCAAATGTTAGTAGTAACAACCTTCTGCCTACCTGCTTCCAATGAACTATCAGAACAAATCACCTGTACTGGATGAGAACAAAGAAGGCCAACATACTCTATTTAGGATTTGGCTCTCTCCTTCAAATTACAAACGTTATTAGGAGAACAGAGCCTTGATAGGCTTGATTTTACACAAGAAAAACATCTAACCAACATGAAAGTACTTTATATTACTGTTATTAAAAGTGCAAGATACTTGGAATTCTGCTTGCTCATATTTACTTGGATTTGCAATGCCACTGATAACCAAACACCGCCTTTTCCATCAGTAGTCACCTCATGTTCAACATCAGAGACTTTCTTAGTGACTAGTGTTGTTATTGCGTATGGTAATTTTATATAATATGAATAATGTGTAAAAATCCATAAAATGATGAAAAATAAACCCAAATCCTACTCAGTGATACAGTCTTAAAGAAAATATGTATTTCACTCTTTCAGAAAAATATGTGCATTACCTAAAAAGAAAAAAAAAAGGAATATTGTTTTTGCGAATCATACAGCATTTAAAAAAAAATAATGTAGCCAGTATTTTGTAAAGGGGTAATGAAAATGAGTTTCATTAAATGCTCAGTCTCATGAAAAATATCCTAAATATTTGTTTTTAAAATTGTCAGGGTAGTAATTGAACTTTTAAAGGTACACATCTTGCAATTGTTTTGTTTTGGGTTTTGTTTTTTTTTTTTTAATTAAGAGTCTGTACATATTTAGATAAAAGTTCTTGATAGAAAAGCAGATTGGAACCAGCCATTTAAAATACAGGTCTTATTTCAACTTAAAAAAAATATTGTAAATTTAGTATCTTATTAGACCATAAATGCCAGCCTGGCAGAGAATTAGGAACAATTTCTTTCATCATCACTGAAAGTAAACCATCTATATTCTACTTCACAATATTGTGGCCACATTTATATTCTAGGGGTTAATATCTTGGGGTTCCTAGTTCCATATGTTAAAATGTGGCTAGTGTCTAACACTAAGGAAGTCTGTGCAGCATGTGATCCAGATTTCCTGTAGAGTCTATGTGCTGTTCCCAAAAATGCAATTACTATTCTGTGTAGGGGATTTCCTGATCAATATGAGACTAGACTACTGTTCACAAGAAGAGTATTTCTGTAGCATAAAAAGAGATATATGTTATATCCCCTACGTTGAAAGACTAGAGCAGAGAGAGACAAAGTTGGAAGGATTACGTCCATACTTCTGTTGCAAGCAGTTAATTGTCCCAGGACTGTACGTTGTGTAGGGAACTAATTAATTCATTGCAAAAGTCTTCTTTTTGTAAATGAAAACACATGTACTTCGGACACCCAGGGACTCAGGGGTGACCTGAGAAGCTAAGTTATTGTTCAAATGTACCACATGCTTAAAGCAAAATAAGATCTATTAGGTACTAGAAGCCACATTAACATGGGGCTTCCAATTAGCAAGTTTGTGATGCCAATATCCACTTAAATTGTACTGCTTATTTGAAAGGAGCTATATGACAGACAAATTAGTGGCAGGTATGTAACTGCTTAAAGTACAGCCTTTGACTATGTATAGATACATACGCCATTCTCTTCCTTTGAAAAATAGAAAGCTCACTTTCCATTTTCAGATATGCTGTTTTGTGTGTGTGTGTTAAAGCTAAAAAAATTGCCAGTAAATTTTTAGAGCACAAAGCATATTTGTATTCCTCTAATGAGCTCAGTGAAATACTAAGTTCAGCTAAGCAAGGAAGGGGGAAAATATCTTCAGCAGCTTTCTTAGTAATTTCAGGAGATTAGTTTCAGAGCAATCTTTTTTTTTTTTTTTTTAATAATATCTAGAAAAAATGACCCCTTCCTTTTTGTCTTCTTCCTGTGCTACATTTATATTGCCTTTTTAGGTCTATCTAGTCATGTACAGGTGCTGAAGATTATCCTACTCTTTCAAAGACTACTCTGAAACATGAGGGTAGCAAGATGCAGGTTTTCCTGGTCAGTGTAAGCAGATTTACATGTCAGTTTAACGAGAATGAATGATGAGGTGCTAGTTCTCATTGGAGACCATATGGCTGTGGTTCTACTTGTGGATTAAGCACTGCCTGAAATACTCCTGGGTGCTGAAACTCAATCATCTCTGCTGATACACTGCTAAGGATGTCCGATATTTACAGTCTGTGCAAACCAGAACTCTCCAAAATGACTCCTGGACGTAGTTTGGGAGCTAGAATACTCTCCAGACCATTTCCAATGCATTTAGCATGCAGCCACGCTCTTCTGGAGGCTAAAACATTTTACTAACATAGATACAGACTGCATTCAATGCATGGGAACATAACCAGGAGCATTTAATTTCCCGCTGTAAAGGTAGTATGTGGGCCCATTTGAGGAAAGGAGGTTTTGGTCAGAGAGTTCTTGTACTTTTGAAAAAGTAGATGATGAGAAGCCTGATATCAAGAGATAGAGGTTAGAGAAAGCCAAATGAAAAAAATAGCCTCTATATGTACAACTGAACAGTGTGGGTTGAGATGGGTTGATGGAAGTTTGCCTTCTAGGACTGAGCTTCATATAAATACAGTGTGATTAAGAACTGAATCTGCTCGTGATCTTTTGTACCAATATGATATATGGAGCCTTCCAGGGCTCTGGATTTGTTCACTCCACCAGTATTTCCAGAGGAAGAGCTCAATGTGGTAAGCCTGCTGGAGACCTTCAGATAATGCTTCAAGGGGTGAATTTCATTTTGAGAGGAAGACTCCAAATGGAGAGGTCTACGTTTGTAATATTTTATAATTAGTGGAAACTGTAACATACCAATACAGTCAATGGGTAGTTCAGCCATCAGCTGCTAGGGGTAAGGTTTCAGCCCCTGATTTAGATACCTTCATGTTAGTGGAGTGTCTAAACTCCACCGGTGTAGTCACCACATAACCAAGTCTTGATTCAGTTGACTACACATAGTATCATTTGAGATGTTCTGGCTTTCCTTCCTGCTTTGTATCTGCTAGTTATCTTAGAAAATCTAGTTATCATATAGCACTGTAATACCTATGCTTAAGCAAAGTACTTTTTTAGGGCTTCTGGTTAAGGATTCTGATTTGGGCTTCTGAATTTCACACAAGGTATGCCAAGATGTTTATTGTTTTGATTTGTTTGCAGATCATTCTGTGTGTACAGGTAAAACTAACCTCCCCTTCCTGTTCAGGTGAGGGTATGGGACATGAAAGTACCCCTTCTTCAGTTATTGTTTCTGTCACCATTGAAGATACAAATACAAATAAAGGAAGAAAAACACTTTGACCCTTTGTATAGATATTTGTGCAGAATGGGTTTTGGGTTGCAGTTCAAAAAGGGTCAGAATCAGTCTTACAGTTCCCTTTTGTGAAAACTTTTCAGGTACACAGAAAGATGACTAGGCCGTGGGCTGAGGCTCAGATAAGTGAAAAGACCATGAGAAACTACTGGATTTGGCATAAAAAACTGGTGGGCATAACAGGGTGAGAAGCTCACAGAAGTTGCAGATGGTGCAGTGAGGCATGGCCAATTTCACAGATGGTTCAGGGGAGTTATGAGGAATGGCAAAAGTGCACAAATAATAAAATGGAACATTAGGGACATTTTGGAGAGGTGAATCTGATAAGACCAGAATTACCTACCAGTGATACCACAAAAGGAGAAGATTACCTAGGTAATCGCAACAGAAATATCAAATTCAGGTACACATGTATCAAAACATGTATAAATGGCAAAAAAAGTAATTGGAGGTGGTTTCTATATCTAGGAAAAGATAAGGGCAGAGAAAGGCAGGTGGATGAGGGAAAAACAATCATGGGGAAAAGAATGGGGAGGGGAGGATAAAAAGGCCAGTCAGGTATAACCAGGCTGCTGGTTAATCTCCTTGTTTGACCAGTCTGATCACTGCAGCCTGTCCCATGACAATCTCTTGAAGGAAGTTTTCCAATCTGATTTTGCAGTCAAGGAATATGAAAGTCAATTTACAAAAGTTTATAGCTGTAAATAGGTCTTTTTTCTTTAAAAGTTCTGTATATCACATTTATGAAACTTGATTTTATTTAAAGAAGAAATTATGTTTTTTCAGCTTTTAATCCATAAAATATACCAGGAGTGCCAATCAGTTCTGCTATTCCCTTCTCTCTTAGAAGTTGTCAAGAGCTTCAGAATAGTAAACTTAAAGTTTTACCCATTTAAGTTAATAGTTGGTGTACTAAACCTTTTCCTGAAGTTTTTTATCTCCAAAATTTATTTAAGGACAACTAAACCAACCAACCAACCAACCAACCAAATCTGCTTTAAAACTTCCAGACTGGAGCTTTTTCACTTTGCAATTCAAATTTTACTCTCTTGCTGTTATGATATTATTACTTCACTGGTTGGCTAGTTGCCTAACAATAAAATACATGATTTTCTAATTTAAAAGTCAAATAGAAGGTAAGAAAATTCCTGTATTTTTCTGTTTTTCATCATAAAGATGCAAAAAAAAGAACAAATCTAACCTTTTCCCTTCAGATATCAGCTTCCCAAATACTTATTCACCATGCACAGGTTCATTGTGCAAAGAAAGATGCATACTTTTGATAGTTTTGTGGAACTAAACCAAAGTGCTTCATCTTTTAAAATGTACCCATCACTATTTTTTTCCACCACTAAACTATTTGACTGAAGCAAGGAACATAGGAAACACCCCTAGATTTTATGGCTGGAGGGGTCAGAAGCCAGATGAATTAATATATCAGATTTTGCAATGCCAGAAAAGAAGTACCTGGCCCAGGCAGGCAGCCTGCTCTAGGTTCTTACATTTGTTTAGTGGGACTTTGTATACTAAGCTTATACAGCGCTTGGTAGATCAATTCAGCTTAAGAAAGGCACTGTACTCTTTCTAGGAACTGTCTTGGGTGCCTACGCTTCCAGCCACTTAAACCAGTCAACACAAAATGCAAAGAACATGGGTATATGTGAATCCTGCAGGTGCCCACTGCACATCTGGGATTTCAGAATGTGGAACCTTGTTCCAGCAGGAAGTGCCTCCCAAACGTGGATGAAATCCCTCTGAACGCAAAAGCTAGAGTGATGGTGGCACTGCCACAGGCAGAGGGGTGGCTTGAGTTCCTCCCTGTCCCATCTCTATAAGGTACCGTGTGTTTCACATTAAACAAATGTCTGGACCCAATCTGCTACTGGATGAGAAAGGAAATCCTTTCTGAATACAAATGCAACAAACTTCATCCAGAAAGTGGGTTTTGGATGCACACAAAATAAATGCTACCACTTCAAGGAGTGACTACTAAGGCTAACCTGGGGCAGGTTTCAGCAGTGCTTCCCATGAGCTCCTGGTAGACTGTTGGACATCTCTGAGCAGAAGAACTTAGAAGAAAGTCAGTGACAGCTACAAATACCTCCAAACCTGCTGTAAATCCACTGTTGGGAACTATGCTCTGCAGGAACGTATTTGTCTCAACCTTCTTATTCCATTTTTTCTCCTTATGGAACTTGTGGTGAGGTTTTTTGGGGGTTTTTTTGTTGTTGTTTTTGGTTTTTTTCCCCTTTGTTAGGCAATTTCCTAATTTCACAGTTAAGTAGGGATTTTTTTTTTTTCTCGTCTGTTCAATAAAGTTAGAAAAATAAGTACTTGCTTCAGAATCAATTCAACCCTTTCCTCATTTTCTGTGTCAGTTTTCTACAGGTTAGCCTAAAATCCAAAGTCTTCTCTGGCTACATAACTTACAATGAAAGTACTGAAATCCAGCAGGCCATCCGTTCTCTCAGAAGACACCTACTTGACATCCCTTTTATTACTAATGGTAGAATTTAAATGTCTAACTTCTTTCTTCATTCACTTTTGCTGATTGCACTTTGAAACTGTTTCCTAAAGAGAAAGTACTTGTTAAATGTGTTCCTGCTCCCTCCCCATACACACCTTCACTGAAATATGCATAGTACTGAAAGACTTATAAATATCTAGTATTGATGGGGAAAAAAACAAACAAACAAAAAAAAAACCCCGCGAACAACCCCAAATTATGTTTCTAGATGGCTACATAATTACTAAGCAGTGGATTTTGGAAAGTTTTGGTTTTTTTTTTTTCTATTGTGATGAAAGGAGCTGACCTCTTGCATTCCAATCACGCAAGTCTAATATTTTCAGACTACACCTGCATTATCTTTAAAGATGACTCTGTGTTTTTGAAGACTGAGAACTTTGGATAAAAAAGTCTGAGCCTGGCAGAAAAGTCAGTCTGAAGCACTTTGGATTTTTTCCCAGATCTGCTGTATGTCTTTCATGCTTTATAATGACATCAGCATTTTATACCTCAATATTTATTCTAGGGAGGAAATAATTCTCAAAGCAAAATAAACAATGATATCATTAAATTGGCAATGTTGCCAAGGTAGACAAATAAGAAGTCCCTATATATGGTAGATGTAGCATGGGCTGAAAGAAATATCTATTTGTCAGAAGATATTTCCTCTCTTTTTTTTTTTTTTTTTTTCTGGGGGAGGACGACAACTTTTGAGAGGTTTTATCAAATTTTGAAAATGCAATGATTCACACAATGCTTACTGAGTTCTGGTAGGAAGTTCCCAAATATGTTGCAAGCTGACAAAATATAAAGTAGTGACCTCTCATCTTGTTCAAAGGCTGTTATTTTCTGGCAATGCATATATCAGACTGCCTGCTGGCATTCAATAACCTAACCCGCAAGAAAAGGAGATAAACACAAAATATATTTTAAAAAGAGTATCACAAACTTCAGCGTCTTTACATATGACTTACACAATGTCATAGAAATGTTAACAATACAGTAGCTGGAATAGAATTTGGTTCAGTCTATATCTGACAAGTTTTGCCAGGGGGAACCATGAGCTACATGAGTTGGTGTGACCAATATTTATACCAGTCCTCCAAGCTGCTCCTGGAAGCAGAACCCATGAGTCAGCAGTCTCACGTCTTCTTTGAGGACTTCACTAGTACTGCAGTGTGGTGATTAATTGTTTGATGTCCTCTCTAGGATGAGACAAAACCAAGTTCCTGATGATCTCTACTTCCCTGTGTTACTGTACTGTGTATTGCAATGGCTTGTTTGTCTTGGCTAGATTTCTAACAGGTGGAAAGAATCTTTGTTTTAGGGTTTCTGTTTCTCCTGAATTCTTCTTTCCAGCTCCTTATCAAATTTTTAGTCCTAATTTATTTAACTCCCAATAGCTGTTAAAGAAATCTTCCCCTTCACTGTTTTTTTGCATTGTGTATTGTATTTTGAAAAATATGCATTCATCTCAAAAAAAAAAGGAATGCAGAAATATACCTAAACAATTTTTAATACAAGAATAATTTTTAGCCACCTTAAAAAATACATGCAAACCACATAGCCACAGCTATACTGACCTATGTTACAATCACACAATATGTGCACAATCATTCATTACTCCATGTACAAGCAAGGGAGAGATTTCTAAATATTTTGCAGGGACAGAGATAGGAATAATCAATTTGTGCTAGTTAAAATAAATGCTCTGCCCACTTTTCTTCATTATTTTCTCTCAAAGAAAACACATACATTCTCTTTTACTCCTGGTAAGGCATACATGACAAATTTTAAGGATGAAAACAATGGAAAATGATGAAATGTATAATTTCACACTCATCCCAAGAATATCCAGGAGTTCTGTAGTCTGTAGTCATAGCTGTGAGAATGTCTATGTGTGTGATTTATTTTAACAGTTTAGGAAAAGTGAAATATGTCTGCAGTGTATTGAAAAACACTCCAAAAAATATTTAGTTGATTTTATTATTTTTGTATGGATTTGATATTTTACTATAACAAAGTTTGTTGTGATGCATACCACATACATGCAGCACCAGCTTTATACATAAGACTATTTTTTATTACTGAATTTATCAAAAGGGAAAACTTATGATTCGTTAATTTGGCACATTTACTAATTATTCAATTTCATTGTGAAATAATGATAAAAATATTGTTTAAGCAGTAGACTTAGAATAAATTTTTTTTTTTTTCTTTGCTTTCCATATATTTCAGCAGCAGCTCCATGAATAACGTCATTGTGAATTTCTTTCCCTTATAGCTTATTTGGGAAGCTGCAAATATGAAGCCATTTTATAGCTGTCTTTTTATTCAACAGAGACTTGTCCCAGAAAGTGTTAGTACAGTAACTATGGATAGATCACCTAGAGACAAATGGAAAGAGTAGCCCAGTTTCAGTTGTTATAATAGTAACTTTATAGATATAGATTAAGGTAGACAGTGTGCTCCTACATAGAAAAAAACAAGGAATATATAGGAAAAAAAAATGTGCTATGGTAACCGTATCTTTATGATTTATAAGCACACTCAGAGTTCCAGTTCTTATTCCTACATGTAGGTTTCTCTCTCCCTCTTCCTCTTCTCTTTAAATATATGTTAATATGGAAGTTAAATTGTTGCTGAACTGGAAGGGAGCAAATTTAGATTGCAAAAGGACATATGATTAAAAAATAGCATGTTTTCAGAAAAAGGACTGCTTTAAAGTCAACATTTGTTCACAGAAGTATTTTCACAAACTTCCAGATCCTTACAAAGCCTGTAGAGGAAATTTTGGGATGCTTCAGTGACTGAAATTAAAACAAAAGTGTCCAATTGTCATAGCCTAACATGAGCACATGACTAAACCTGTTTGGAAGTTCTGCTACTTCCATGAATACTGTACATTGTACAGCAATATAAAGCTCATTTTAATGTCCTATATTTCTTTTTACATGATTTTGATAATCTCTAAGCAAACTTGTTTTTCACAGCGTCTCTTGATCACTCTGTCTTGAAACTCTTTTTTCTTTATACCTGTGTCTGCATAGTGATATTCTAGCCTAGGGAAACAACTCTTCTGTATTTAAATTCTGTCACTTGCCTGGTGCCCTTCAACAGGGATACTGAATAACGTATAGAAAATACATTTGTGCATCTAAAAGGGGAATGAGACATTTATAATCATTAAACTAGAGAGTATTGTAGATCCAGGAAGGAGTCCACAGTAAAGTTTAGGGGAGGGTATTCACAAAAGACCTGAATTACCTAAACTGGAATGAGAGCAGCCAGCATGGGGCAACCAAAGGAGATTGTGCCTGACCATCCAGATTGTTTTCTATGATGAGCTGACTGGCTGTGTGGTCAGAAGGAGGGCAGGGGATGCTACAATCCTCAGTTTTCCAAGGTCTTGGACACAGTCTCCTATGGTGTCCTTATAGCTGTGTTGGTAAGGCATGGACTACAAAAGTGGATGATAAAATTGGTGGAAAAGTGGTGGGACTGCTTGGTTCAATGCTACAAAGTCCTCTAGCACCAGCTAGGTACTAATGGTGTCCTTCAGAGATTGATACAGGTGCCAATACTGGGGACAATATTACTAAGTGTCTTTGTTAATGACCAGGATGGTGAAATAGAGTTCACTTTTAGCATGTCTGTGGCTGAGACAAAACTGAGAAGGGGAGTGGAGAGGCTGGGAACAATGGTTGGTGCAGTGAAGGACAGGTTTGCCATCTAGAGAGACCTGAACAAGCTGATGAAATGGGCTGACAGGAACATTATGAAAAAAAAAAAAAAAAAAAAAAGAAAAGAAAAAAAAAAAAGAAAAATGCAGAGTCTTGCACCTGAAGAGGAATAACCCCATGCAGCAGTACAGGCTGGGGGTGACTAACTGGAAAGCAGCTTTGCAGAAAAGGAGCCGGGGGTCCTGATGGACACGAAGTTGGACATGCCCTTGCAGCAAAGAAGGCCAGCAACATCCTGGGTTGCATTAGCAAGAAGCCAGTGGGTCCAGGAAAGTGATCCTTCCCCTCTATTTCACACTTGTGAGACCCCACCTGGAGTGCTGTGTCCAGTTTTGGGTTCCCCAGTACAAGAAAGATGTTGATATACAGGAAGGTATCTAGGCAAAGCTACATTTTCAAAAGTGTTAAGGATGTTTAAAGGTGTTAGCTTTCCTTGAAAATGAAAAAAATACCAACCATTGATAGCTGGTAGATGTGGTGGGTTTGGATTTTAGTAAAGCTTTTGATACTGTCTTTCTTGGTATCTTTCTGGACAAAATGTCCAGCACACAGCTAGACAAGTCCATAATACACTGGGTGAGCAATTGGCTGACAGGTGGCTCAAAGGGTTGTAGTAAATGGGGTTACGTCAGGCTGGTGACCAGACACCAGTGGGGTTCCCCAGGGCTCAATTTTAGGGCCAGATCTCTTTAGTGCTTTTATAAATTATCTGGACACATGAATAGAATGTACAGTAAGTTTGTTGATAATAATAAATTAGGAGGATCTGTGTACTGCTTCAAGGGAGAGCGGCCTTACAGAGAGATCTGGATAGACCAGAGAGCTGGGCAACCACCAACCTTATGGAATTTAACAAGTGCCAGATTCTCCACCTGCCTTGGGATAATCCTGGTTATATGTACAAACTGGGCAATGAGAAGTTGAAGAACAGGCCTGCAGAAAGACATTTGGGGGTTTGGGTCAATGGTGAGCTGAATAAGAGTCAACAGTGTGCCCTGGAAGCCAAAAGGGCCAACCATGTCCTGGGGTGCATCAAGCACAGCATAGCTAGCCGGTCGAGGGAGGTGATTGTCCCATTCTACATTGCACTGGTGCATCTCCACCTTGAGTACTGTGTATAGTTTTGGGTGCCTTAATATAAGAAGGACACCAAACTATCAGAGTGTGTCCAGAGCAAGGTGACCAAGATGGTGAAAGGTCTCAAGGGCAAGCCTTAGGAGGAGTGGCTGAAGTCACTTGTTTTTTTCAGCTTGTAGAACAGAAGGCTGAGGGGTGTCCTCATCACAGCCTACAACTTCCTCAAGGGGAGCAGCAGAGGGGGAGGCGCTGATCTCCTCTCTCTGGCGACCAGCGATAGGATACGAGGAAATGGAATGAAGCTGAGTCAGGGGAATTTCAGATTGAAAATTAGGAAAAAGTTCTTCACTAAGAGGGTGGTTGGTCACTGGAACAGGCTCCCCAGGGAAGTGGTCCATGACACCAAGGCTGTCAGAGTTCAAGGAGCATCTGGACAATGGTCTTAGTCATGGTTTAGTTTTAGGTAGTCCTGCGAGCAGCAGGGAGTTGGACCTGATGATCCTTATGGGTCCCTTCCAACTTGAGATATTCTATGATTCTGTGATTTCTAGATCTTTTTTAAAGTCTATGTTCAAATAATTTGATACTCATATATTATCATGTTATTTCAATTGACCCTGAGATCTAGCTTAAATTATCACTTTTTTTAATTTCAAATGCTGTTGTTCTTTGATTCATACTGAATCTCGCAGTTGTGTGGAATTTCTGGAAGACAGTCAAATACGTGCAGTATCCTCTTACAAATCCCTCTATGACATTTTCCATTGCAACAGTATTTAGAGAAATGAATATTTATTGAATTTCTTCATTGATACCACTATTCACATTCACCAATGTACTCTATTTTTCTGCATTTTCCCATACAGCTTCTTCTCATTGTACACAATCAATATGCATAATATTTTGAAGGTAACAAATTTTTGTTCTGGGTCATAAAGAGGGTACTTATTTGGGATGAGAGTTTCTTGGAACTACATTAACAAATTAAAAAGTCAACTATTTGTAGTGTTGGGAATTGCTTTTTTTGCAGTCTTGCTATTGATTTTTGTTAAAAGATTTTTATCACCATGTTCATGCAACTGAAGTGAAGACAAATCCTAAGCTATTTTACAAGCATCACTGAAAAGTTACCTAGACCACAAAATTATCATGACAGCGCAGAAATACTCATTAAACTTGAAACTCAGACATACATAGAGATGTACCTTAGCAGACAGTGCTGAAACCAATACATAAACTACAAGTATAAAGAACTATAGAAAAAGGAAAGAAGGAAGAAGAAAATAAGGACGGAACATGCTTACTTATTATTTCCACTTGATGATTTTTAATGGAAATACTTTACAGTGCAATTCTGAAAAGCTCCAACTTTTTCTTGTTTCTTCCCACATTTTAAAATGATATATAGCATTCTAACACACCTTGCACAAGCAATGCAGGGAATCTAGAAGGTTCCTGGAATGCATTGACAACTTCCTTCTCCAAGTGATAGAGAAGCCAGCGAGGAGAGGTCCCACACTGGATCTTGTTCTCACCAACAAGGAGGGCCTGGTGGGAATGTGAAGCTCAAGGACAGCCTTGGCTGCAGTGACGATGAGATGGTGGAGTTCAGGATCCTTAGGGCAGAAAGGAGGGTGCACAGCAAGCTCACTACCCTGGACTTCAGGAGAGGAGACTTTCGCCTCTTCAGGGATCTGTTTGGCAGAGTACCATGGGATAAAGCCCTGGAGGGGAAAGGGGCCCAAGAAAGCTGGCTAATATTCAAGGACCTCCTCCTCCAAGCTCAGGAGCGATACATCACAACAAAGAAGAAGTCAGGCAAAATAGCCACGAGTCCTGCATGGACGAACAAGGAGCTCCTGGACAAACTCAGTCAGAAAAAGGAAACCTACAGAGGGTGGAAGTAAGGACAGGTAGCTTGGGAGGAATACAGAGAAATTGTCCGAGCAGCCAGGGATCAGGTTAGGAAAGGTAAAGCCCAGACAGAGTTAAATCCGGCCAGGGATGTCAAGGGCAACAAGAAAAGCTTCTACAGGTACGTCAACGATAAAAGGGAGACTAGGGAAAATGTGGGCCCTCTCTGGAAGGAAACAGGAGACCTGGTTACCTGGGATATGGGCAAGGCTGAGGTACTCAACAACTTTTTTACCTCGGTCTTCACCAGCAAGTGCTCTAGCCACACCACCCGAGTTGCAGAAGGCAAAGTAAGGGACTGGGACAATGAGGAACCACCCACTGTAGGAGAAGATCAGGTTTCAGTCCAGCTGAGGAGCCTGAAGGTGCACAAATCCATGGGACCTACTGGGTCCTAAAGTGGATGAAGTTGCTAAGCCACTATCCATCATATTTGAGAAGTCATGGCTGTCTGGCGAAGTTCCCACTGACTGGAAAAGGGGAAACATAACCCCTATTTTTAAAAAGGGTAAAAAGGAAGACCTAGGGAACTAAAGGCCAGTCAGTCTCACCTCTGTGTCCAGCAAGATTGTAGAGTTTCCCTCCTGGAAAATCCGCTAAGGCACGTGGAAAACAAGAGGGTGATCAATGGCAGTCAACATGGCTTCAGTAAAGGCAAATCGTGTCAAAAAATTTGGTGGCCTTCTACAATGGAATTACAGCATTGGTGGATAAGGGAAGAACAATGGATATCATCTACTTGGACTTGTGCAAAGCTTTTGATGCTGCCTCACATGACAGCCTTGCCACTAAATTGGAGGGACCACTTGGTGGATAAAGATGGATGGCTGCACTCAAAGTGTTGTGGTTCAACATCTCGATGTCTAAGTGGCAACCAGTGACAAGTGGCATTCCCCAGGGGTCAGTAGTGGGACTGGTGCTGTTTAACATCTTTGCCAGTGATGTGGATGTTGGGACTGAGTGCACACTCAGCAAGTTTGCCGAAGACACCAAGCTGTGTGGAGCAGTTGTCAAGCTGGAGGAAAGGGATGCCATCCAGAGGGACCTGGACAGGCTTGAGAGGTGGGCCCATGTGAACCTTATGAAGTTCGAGAAGGCCAAGTGCAAGGTAATGCACATGGGCTGGGGCAATCCCATGCACAAATACAGGCTGGGCAGGGAATGGATTGAGAGAAGCCCTGTGGAGAAGGACTTGGGGGTGTTGGTGGATGAGTAGCTCAACATGAGCCATCAATGTGTGCCCACAGCCCAGAAAGCCAACCATATCCTGAGCTGCATCAGAAGTGTGGCCAGCAAGTCAAAGGAGGTGATTCTGCCCTTCTACTCCACTCTCATCAGACCTCACCTGGAGTATCGTGTCCAGCCTTGGAGCCCTGAACATAAGAAGGACATGGACTTGTTGGAGCAAGTTCAGATGAGGGCCATGAAGATGATCAGAGGGCTGGAGCACCTCTCCTATGAAGACAGGCTGAGAGAGCTGGGGTTGTTCAGCCTGGAGAAGAGAAGGCTTCAGGAAGACCTTATTGTGGCCTTTCAGTACTTAAAGGGGGCTTGTAAGAAAGATGGGGACAAACTTTATAGCAGGACCTGTTGCGATAGGATGAGGGGTAACAGTTTTAAACTGAAAGAGGGTAGATTTAGTTTAAATATTAGGGAGAAATTCTTGACTATGAGGGTAGTGAGAAACTGGAACTGGTTACCCTGAGAAGCTGTGATTGCCCCGTCCCTGGAAGTGTTCAAGGCCAGGTTGGATGGGACTTAGACTAATCTGGTCCAGTGGGAGGCATCCCCGCCCATGACAGGGGAGGTTGGAACTATATGATCTTTAAGGTCCCTTCCAACCCAAACCATTAGATGATTCTATCATTCTATGATTCTAAGATCTCACCCTCAATTTACCAGAACTGTTTCACAGAACTTTACAGAACTGCTTATTATTGTATGCATTTTTTACAACTGAAGATAAATACTCCATCTTCAGAGAAAAAGAAGGAAAAAAAAAAAAGCCCACCCAAAACATTTTCTCATATATCCACATCTATGTTCTGTTTTGGAGATTTTTAAAGTGACTCCCTGAGTTGCCTTTTTTATAGAGACTTCTTGATTCATGAAGTTCTGACGCACAGAAGTTGGATTCTTTCAATTTTCATCAAACGTACTGTCAGTCCTTGATGGAACAGTCTGAAAAACTGAGTGATCCATAGCAAAATGAAGCCTTTCCGTGTGTACCAAACATGAATGGGAATTATTTACAAATGACTGTGTTTAGAGCTGCCAAACTATGCCTCCAGGCAGCACCTGTGGGCCCTGATGCAGGAGAGCCAGAAGATACAGAAGAAGTTTGACCCAAACCTGAGGGTAGACCTCTGTCCTGTCTACTCAGGGGCTGTTTCATGCTCCTGCTTCACAGAGATCCTCTGTAGGGATGAAGATGGTGTGGGAGAAAATAATACTGCAGAAGGGTCCCAACTGTTTGATGACTACAGGGGCCTCTCCCACTCTGATGCAATCTTACCAACCTGAATTTCTATGCTACACCCAGTAGCCCTCTTTACCATCTGCAAAGCTTTCGCAGAAGTAGGAACTTCCATAACATAATTGTCTGCTTTTATCCTCAATGAAAGACAGTTTAAGATGACCAGAATCTGTGTACCTGGGGTATTCTCCAAGAAACCACCATTCCTCTACCAGTGTCATCTTAATATGGATGTTGACCAGCTCAGAATTAGAAGTGGTTTCGAGCACAAGCCCTGAAATAACATTAGTAAACAAATAAGAAGACTGTTTCATCTTTGTGGATGAGGGGCATTTCACAGTTGATGGTGGTAAGACAGTAATGCAGTATGATCATCTGGGCATCCTTTCCTAGGGGGTTCATAGACAAGCCTGCAGGTGAGGAAGTAGAGGTTTGTGGGACAGCCTACCTTCTGATAGGTTTCAATCACATGCATGATAAGGACATCTAGTCCTTTTTGTTGCTAATTGCTCCTGTTCCCATGCATGACTGAGAAAAAATCACTGAAGAGTAAGAATACTTCACTATTACATACTATGATGCTGAGATGGCAACAAGCATTCAATGAAATAGAAAACAGCTGGGGGAAAGCATCACTTGTTAGTTATCTGATGGAAAAGTAGCTTTGATTGTTTTGCAGTTTTTACTGCTGTCCTATTTGATTTAGTGTAAACAAAGGTTTATTTTACATGCATAGTCATATCAGATACATATATGTTTTCAAACACTGAGATATATAGCATTTATGGGTAAGGCAAACATTTAATCAAGTATTCACAGGTGGTTTTCTCTGTCTCTCCAGCTAAGAAGCTATGTCCTTAGGGTATGTCTTTACAGTACTTCAGAAGCAGATAAACTGATCATGAAACTCTGTTTCAGTTAATCATTTTGTATAATATAAATGTTCAGCTGCAGTCACTTTAGTAGCAATGATTCTTGATGAAAAACTTTTGTCAATCATAAAATTAAAATCCATAAGGAAGTCTCACTATAAACAGTCTTCATTCCTTGTTTTTTTTCTCAACCAAAATTAAATTAGAATTTCTTCCTTAATGTATTTTGTATTGCTAGAATTTCTGTCTTTCACATAGTAGGGAAAATTTATGAAGACTGAATTCAAGCAGGGGAGGCTTCTGTTCTGTAAGATTCTGCACTATAATAGTACATTCTAAGCCATGAGATACTGATTTGCTTTTATTAGGTGTGAACTCAAAGGTTTGGGTTTTAAAAAATCAATCACTTTTAGTTTAAGAAATTAAATTGTTTTCATATCCAGAGTTACTCGCAATTTTGTGCTGGGAAGTTAAACCTCTGTGTATGGTGCATGAGTTCAAATTGTAGTTCTCTATGTTGGTTGGGATTTGGACTACAATAACATCTTATTCTGATACCATAAACTCTCTGCTAATAGTGATGAGGTGAAGAAAAGGGTGATTCTCCTGAGAGGGAATTTGCTTCACAAATCTTAGGCGCTGTTTAGACTTGCAATGTGTTGACAATCTCAAGGCAGAATTTCAGGTGGAGCTTGGACATTAAGGTAACAAATGTGTCTGTTGGGAGGTGGGACTGACATCTCCCGGTTCCTTTTCTTGGTTTTGTTTATTTGTTTACTTTGTCTGATGACAAGAAAGGTTCACTGCTATTTCTGCTGCTAAGACGTTGAAAAAAAAACGCATACTTGGTACAATTGGTGCTGTCAGCTGAGGTTGTTGCTGACATTAAGAAAGTTCCTAGTAGTCAAATGACCTTGAACCTGAAGCGCTAACCAGAAAAAATGTAAGTTACATAAACTACTGTACAGCGTTTAGATTCATGATGTACTCTGCCAAAGGAGAGGTACCAGCTGATATGGAGGGGAAAAAAAAAAAAAATCCAATAACTGAAGGCTACAGGGAGGACATGGAACCAATTTGTTTATCCGAGAGGTCAGTCTGATTCATTAACAATCTATGTGAGGGCAGTCTTCTACAGGTGGCTCTGAGATGAGTACACCACAGAACAGTTTCATCAGGTATTTGCTCTACCCTTTGCCATGTCAGCCTCTTAGCAGAATTCTGCTTTATATGTCAAGATGGATATTGAGTAAACTAGTACTTTAAAAGTAGCAGGGGAAAAATAAGTGTGTACAAATTATGAGCTCACTGTCCACAAGCAGTGGCCCATGCTATGGAAGAGCAAGGCACAATTTTAACCCTAAACTCACAGTGAAGGTTCCTATGGCTTCTCCCTTTGAGGCAAAGTCTCTCACCCCATTTGTTTTCATGTCACAAGGAGAACATGCTGGAACCTCACTATTCGTGTTCTCCCATTTGATATCAGAAGCTAGAACCAGTCAAATAGACATTAAAGAGACATTTAATACAGAAGGCTAAGAATTGCAATGCTCAGCTCTGAAATACCGAAAAATAAAGCATTCAGCTCCACCAGCAAAATTTAGTGCTGGCTTTGGCACCTAATTGTAAGAGCATCAGCACTTAGATGGGCCTTCCCAATGGGAATAGTAGGGAAGTGAAGGGATGACAGGATTCCCCAAGGCAGACAGACCAGAGGAAACACCAAAGGGAGCTGAAAGCCTGAAGTTCCACCCCTCTGGAGAACATTCCAGCATCAACAAATGAATGAACAATTTACAGTGCTCACTGAAACTCAAAAAGCTGAAATGACTTCTCTCATTTGCATAGATTGCCTTCCACCTATAGACTAGAATACTCGCCCCCAAAAAACGAGTGTTTAGCTTAAAAAAATATACCCACAAACTCTGCAAGAAAAGGGGAAAACAGTTTTTTACCACACTTATCCCTTGCTCCTTTTCTCAGCACAGTTCATAAACAGTTGGACTACCATAATTAAACAGTTTACAGAGATAGGAATGATTCGATATAGCCTCTGTGTTCTTAAACTTCATGTTGTAATAAAATAAATACATGAACGAATAAATAAATTCTTACTGTTAGCTTAACTTTTACCTAATGTTTATCGTGGTTTCAGCATGTTTGACAGACCACAGTCATTCAATATCCTCTGTAGAACTATGATCCTAAGTAAAAAGAATCTACTAATAATAAATACAGGGATTTTAATATGCATGCTGGTTTTCCTTTCTTTTTTTTTTTTTTTTTCCTTTTATCTTTCCAAGATGATCTGAGGTTTTCTGCCTTTGTACATTACTCTATTACAAAGATCCTCACAGTCCATCGAATCACTGCAACTGGAAATAAACTAGAACAAACCCTGAAAGACAATGAGGGCAGATAGAGATTCAAATACAGCTGTAGATGTATTTATTGCAGATGATACAAGCAATGGAAAAACTCCTGCATCTCATTGAAAACTTTGGCCAGTTTCTTTTTCTTAATGTCAGTAAAGGGACGGTTCAGACTGTGTTTCATAGATCTGAAGAATTTGCCCCTTTTTCTAAGAAACAACCTTATCAAAATTTCAGTAATAATGCACCTCCTCCAATGCCTCTTCAAAGAAAACCTTCTATTTTACATTGCCAGTTCTGTACTAAGGTTTTCTGTTTTAATGTTGTGTTATAGAAAATGCAATCTTTAGAGACTGTGATTAAATTCATACATATGTACTTTGACATTTTGTTCTTCCAGAAAAGACGCAAGAGGCTAAGCAGTTTCTAATGATTCTGATCTTACTACTGTGAAAAGGGCAATTTCCCTATCCCAATATAACAGAGACTAATAATGTTAATAAAATTCTTGCAAAAGGGATTCCATATGACTACGACGGACATAGGGGATACCTTTTGAGCAAAATTTATCATTTTCTTTCCAAACAGACTCTTCTACATGTCTTGGTAAGAAATATTCTCTTGTGGCATGTATGTATATCTACATCACACAGGGAAGTGAATTTCTTTGAAAATTGCAGGTATTCATCTGCTAGAGAGCATTTTAATTCAGATATTTATATTGCCAGTGGCTGATAGCTGCCTAAGATATATACATGAGTCAGTGTCTTATTTATATGTCCAGCCTTAGCGGTAGAGCACTTGGCATTGCTGAATTACTGAATCGATAGTATTAGGCCGTACTGTTATTAATTTGGCCTAGACCTTTCACCAGGCCTGCTTGCACAGATTTTGTCACTTATGTGAAGCCCCACTGAGTTCTGAATGGAGGATATAATCCATATTTTGCTATTGTCTCGACTGTCTAATTTCTTTATTACCTACTGGGAATGAAAACTTACTGTGCTGCAAAGATGCATAAACATAAATTTCCCCATTTATTACTAACTCATTACGGTAACGATTAATGAATAATTGTATGCAAAAAAAAAATAATCATATGTAGTAGAGGATTGCATTGGTAACTATATCAAACAAGTTCTTCATAGCATTGTGGCTTTTGGTTTTGTATATAAAATGGTATAAATCAATCCTTCCTGTTGTATCTTTGCATCCTCAGTTACATGTAGTCCAGTACAATATTAAATGGCCTCATGCAGTTTTGTTTGCAAATATTAATTTTTCAATGCCAGCTTTATTTTTAGGGACTACTACCTTTGGTTTGTGTTTGCATTTTTCAGCCAATATACTTCAGAAGAGTCACAGATTCACTTTCACATGTACACACACTTAATTTTAATGATCAGCCAAGTTATAGCAAGATATTCTGTAGAGGGGAGTGGAGGGAATAAAAATTTGTTCAATAACTGTGTGTTTGCAAGAATTCTTTTTTTTAGTAAAAAGTCAGAAAAATATATGGAAAATCCATTTATAGTATTTTGATTAAGTTAAAAAAATATCAAAATTTGCAGTTAAGACATTTATATCATCAGAGCTGGAAGTAAGGATAACAAAATACTCCTGCATATTTAACAGACCTATTTCAAAATGCACTTGCAATAATGTAATTTGTTCATACTCTATATATTTATGCATACAATAGAGGTACTGTAAGAATCAGCTCTCTTTAAGTTAAACCTTCAAACCTGGCAACCTAAATTTGTAAAGGAGCATTGAACCTAAATTATTTAAAATGTTTCATCAGAAATATATTCTGAGTGTAGTTCTTTGTGATTTTAGGGCATACTACATTTTTATGAAAACTGTTATTATGACAGGTTAGAAAATATGATGATTAAATGCAGAGTGTCATTGTATTGTGTCATTGTATTGCCCACAGAGTTGCGTGAGCAAGTTCTCCCAACCATGTTAAAGTTCTTAATTTTCCATATGTAATCTATACTCATCACAGAAAAATTATAATAATTTCCTCAGGATTGTAAATGAAATAGTATGGTGCATTATGACATGATAAGGAAGAAATCCTTGCAGAAGCAAAACAGCAGTGGATATTGTTTAACTATAAATTTTGCTGTAGGTACTTTAAACAAATTGAGAAACAGATCACTGCAAAAAATTAATAAAAAGCTCAAAATCTTTCTCTCAAAAAAAGCCTTCTCTTAAGTTATATGAACAAGAATCTTCAGGAAGCAGCTACAACAATTTTGAGTGGAGATGAGGACTACAACCACAAACATTGGAAGCCACATTGCAGAAAGGTGCAAGATGAGTTTGCTCATCAGAAGACCACTGCTGTTTATTTAGTCTTTTTATAGTGGTAGAAACACTGATACTTTTTTGGATTCAACCTGGGTCCACATCTTTTCAGTCATGTACCAGAGAAGCAGGTATGACAAATTCTTTTCTCTCCTGGCCTTTCCAGTATCCTAGATAAAGGATACGTGTTGGTCATCAACTTAAAATTATATCTGAAAAACAATACAAAGAAGTATTGAAAAATGATTTTTTGGCGGTTTTATTACCAACAAGATTTGAGTGACTTGAAATTTAACATATCTTATGCATAACTCACACTGCCAGAAAGTCCCCTTCTTACTCACCTGTTATTTTCTATAAACACCATAGCTCTCAATATGTCTGAGAAGAGAAAAGAGAAACCCAAGCCTACAGTCAGCAGTGAAACTCTGTTAATGGTCTCTGAAATAAGAGATTACTTACTCTGTTATGAACAGGACCAGAAAACTTTGGATTAGGTTGAATTTAACTAGTTTGTCCAAGAGGTACTTAGTAATTAAAAATAACAACAATCTTAAAACCTTTGCCTTCAGCTTCAACAAGGGATTGTTTCTATAGAGCCTTTATTTTGCAGTTACAAATTCTTCTAGTCTCCTAGAACAGTTACTTAGAAACATTTGTACACTACATTAGTCAGCAACAGGCGTAAGTCAACAGGGATCATTCAACATTTGTCTAGAGTGTTCCAAAACCAGTTATTCAGTTTATGGATTACTTGTGCTACTGTATTTGAACACCATCCTTACAATCTTCCAAAGCCATATCTTGCATTTTAACCCTTCCAGACTATGCGAAACAAAAAACAGAATGCCAATTTGAAATTTTAAGCTTGACCTATTCCCTGAAATATATGCTGCTGTCACTAAAAAGTCAATGATGTCTGACACATGTTAACAAACACATACTAGTATCTGAAACAACTGCAGTAACTCAGATTCCAGTGCTTGCTAATATACAGTAAATTTTGGCTTCTATAGGTGATTGATGTGAATATCTTTGTTAGGAATTAAACAGAAAATCACATCTTGACACATAAGAAAATCATTAGCAAAAAAAAATAATATAGGTAACTTTCAGGTTATTAATCTTGAAGGTTTTGTTATTTCCTTTCTCTGATTTCTCCCTGGGAGAGGAGAGAGGGGGCATTTTGGTTTTCTCCTTAGTGTTCCTATTTCTGTTTTAGTTTAAACATGAGTTGTCTGTGATACTGAAGAAATTAATAAAAAAATTTGTTCAGGTGTGTGATGTTCAGAAGATTTCTGCTGGATTATATATTGTGTTTGCTACCTTGACATTAAACAAAAGTTTATTTATCTATTATATATATTTGTAGAGAAGGAAAAAAATGCTATTATCAAATTAAATATATGCCGTCCTGTGACTACTTTATTGCACAAATTTTGTGGGAAGCAATTAGTTAGTGGTCAAAAGCCATGTTGGCTGTTTCTAATGATTTCCCTGTCATGCATATGCCTTGACATAGCTTCCAGGAGGATCTGTTCCATGTTCTTACAGGGCATGGAGGTGAGGCTGGCTGGTTGGTAGTTTCCAGGGTCCTCGTTTTTACCCTTTTTAAAAATAGGTGTAATGTTTCCATTTTTCCAGTCACTGAGGACTTTGCCTGACTGCTATGACTTTTTGAATATCATGGAGAGCAACTTGGCAACTACATCAGCCAGTTCCCTTAAGACCTTGGAATGCATCTCATCGGGTCGCGTGGACTTGTGTATGTACAGGTTCCTCAGAAATACAGATAACATAAATGAAATACAGATAAAAATCAATATATAAATGAAATACAGATTAAATATTTATAAAATAAATTGATTGATTAAAAATAAACAAGGAATTTTAAAAATAATTTTTAATGTCTGTAGTATATACCTATACTGATTTAAAAATAAGATCAGTATTCTTACAGTTATCTCATTTCAGCCACTAAAATCCGTATTATATCATGAAACAGCTTTATTTTTGAAACTTTTTGAATACCACGAGCTTCCAGTGGTTAACAGTTATATAAGAAACTCAAACTAAAATCAGTCAAGTTTGTAGGACCTCTGGATTTTTTTTGAAAAGTTGACAGATTCATTTAGATGCTTGTATAGGGATTCAATTTTGTTCAAAAGTTCTATGCTCTGACCTTCGTGTCATGTCTGAGATCCTACTGAGAATTAGTGGCTTAGGGAAAAGTGGAATTCATGGCCTTATCAGCCCACATCATTCTGCTACTGCCTATGTGTCAAATTTAATGGCTTGTGACAGGTCAATTAAAGCTAAGGAACTCAAGGTTTGTATGACAGATTGGTTGTTTATGAAGTGAATTGATATGTGTACATAATGTAATAATTTGCATAGTTAATTTATTATTGTTGTGAGCATTATATTGGCTTGTGTAAATTATACCAGTTTGCTGTTCGGCTAAAAATGGATATTGATGGATTTGTTTTGACTCTGCACAGGTTGGCCCTGACTAGAAATTTATCTGGATGCAATTCTTTGCTGCCTGGCGTCAGATGGCAGAGTACTTCTGCATGTCAGATCTGAGGACCTATGTCAGTAGACACAGGCAAAATTGCTTAGGTCTTGATACTAGCAGAGTTCAAACTTCTGTTCACTGTCCTGGAAGATGAAGGATGAGTGAGAGAGAGGGTTGACAGACCATCTCCATAGCTCAGTGCTCGGGGCTGTCACCCATAGATGTTGGACAGTTAGCAAGTGCATATATTCAAGTTTTATAAATACATGCTTCAGGTAAAACAGGTTCCTCAGGAAAGATTGATAGGAATGTAGATCCAAAACTTTGATATTTAGTGCAGTTTTCTGCAATATGGGAGACTTAAATTTATGTCTATTCTACAAAGGGTGATTTTAAAATAAGTGTCTATTTTTATTGTGTAACCATCATAGTCATTATATCACTGCATATATGGTGGAATGCTTATTTATGTTTTATTTTCTTTCTTTTTCTGTGGCATATAGCTATCTTAGGTTATATGCCTAATGTTGTTATGGGTTTATCTATTTTCCTGTTGAAGAGTTAGACAAATGTGTTCTTTTTAGGTATACTGTTCAGTATTTATACTTAGATATCTTAGATAGTTCTTCATTGAACTTAGTTCAGGTAACTGAATTCTTTCCTGAGCCTATATGAACTTCCCAGAGACCTATAAAACTGTTGTGAAATAACAAAGATATTGTTGGGATAGTTTGGGAAAAACACGTAGAAGACTTGGTAGATTTTTAACAATATACTATTTCAAAGGCTACTTATTGGTTTAAAAATGGCTTAAGCTAAAATAGCTCTGCCTGCTGCTGAAAAGTCCTCTTTCCTTTTCACATTCTTGCATCAGCACTTGCAATCAGGTGGGTCAGATCATTTAGTTCTGGTGCTTTTTTTTTCCCCCACAATTAGTTTTCAGTCATAGCTAATATCTTGACTTGCTGAAGGGCTACATGATTGCTAGTATTGGCTGAAGGGAGGCAGCAAAAATTGTAGCTGAGAAAGGCAAGAGGGTAATTTTGGCAAAAATACAGCCTTATTTTGGCTTAAGCTGATCATGAGGTAGTACCCTAAGAGGTACTCAGGACATCCCCCTCATGATCAAATAACTGTAGCCAAGCCCAAACTTTTAATCTGTGTACAGTGACAAGAATGCATCTTGTCCATTTAAGACCCTGTTAGATGTTTCCATGCCTTTGTTATCCTTTTAGTATACAGGTGTAATGAAATATACGTTGGTCACCACCTTGAGGCTACTCAGAGAATGAAGCAATATAATATGTGGATGATGCTTGTTAACTGCAGTTTCATGTTGTGATTACATCACACCACTTTCTGAAAAGTAATGGCTTTCAAAAAGCTTCCGCAGGCTATGCAGAATCTTTGTATTAACCTATAATATGCATATTATGTCTCAGCTTCTCTGTTTTGCTCACTCTGTCATGAACATAATATTGCAGTTGATGCCAGTGGCAACTTCTGAGCTGGTGTTTCTAGTTTTAAGTGGGAGGCAATTACTGACAGGATGTCATCTGTTAGATTTCATTCCTTACTGTGACTCATTAAAGCCTACTTTACCTTCTGTGAATACTAGAAAGGCTACTCCTTCCCCCGCTTGTCCTTTAAAAAAAAATAAAAAATATTTGCTAGTGACTATCTGGCAAGTAATGCAAGGTGAGCAGTCATTTGTAGCACACCTTGCTGTACATTTTAATTAATGAGATTGTGCCAGACAGATGAGGGTCTAGAAAACACTAGCACTCGCCTGAAAAATGCATTGTGTATTTGCTTTAAGATGAAGAAACAACAATCAAACATGGCTAATATTTTTTCTGTAATAAATATAAATACATATTGCATATAGTTAAATATGAGCCTGTTTGTTTTTCCACCTCTTAGAGTACCTTGTGCTCTTATTCATACAAATGCAAATAGAAAGAAACTTCAGTGGAGGGAGGGTGATAGGTAAGAATCTGCCTATGTATATAGTTGACTTGCATACACTTTCTAATACATTTAAATAAATGACTCCATCATTCATGTCAACGACAGCACTCTAGTGCACTTCAGACAAATGAAATGCTAAAAACTGCAAAATGGAAGCTTTCAAAATGGCACCTTCAAATTGCTATAATCAATTTTAAGCACTCTTTAACTTTCCCAAGCACAAAAAATAATTATATAAAATTTGAAAAGCCTGTGGTTTTTAACAGTCTGTCAGTCATCTTCTCTTTACTGTTTTTTAAGGTTGATCTGTTTAATTGAAATAATTCAATGTTAAATTTCTTTCAAAATAAAATGAATGAAATAACGTGGTTGTTTTGAACTGGATGTGGGTTTTTCAGCCTTACGTGGTAGAGATATTCCACAGAAATTAGTTTCTTTTAAAGCTTATAAATTATTATTATAGCAAATATTTCACCAATTAAAACATCAATAAATGTACATAAGTGCATGGTAAGTATACAAATAAAGCTTCAGTGAAGAGTCTATAGGACATAATCCTGGGACCGGTATAATTTTCTCATGGCACTTGTTAAATATTCTAAACAGTCCCTGAGCTGAACAGGAGAGAGCTGTTTAAATAAACCATATGTTTTTTATCTAAAATAACAACAAAGTAAGCTGTAAAAGCACTGAGCAACAAGGTTCCTAAATTTTATTTATGATTAGAAAGTGATTTACAGAAGCTTGGAGAAATGTGTATAAATACCTGATGGGAGGGTAAAGAAGACGGAGACAGACTCTTCTCAGTGGTATTCAGTGACAAGACGGAATGGGCACAAACTGAAACAGAAGAAAGTCCATTTAAATCATGAAGGTGCTTTTTTACTGTAAGGTTGGTTGAGCATTGGAACAGGTTTTCCAGGAATACGTTGTTGTGTCCCCATCCTTGGAGATATTAAAATCCCAACTGAATGTGTTCCTGGGCAACCTGCTGTAGCTGACCCCGTTTTCAGCATAAGGAGTTGAACCAGACAGTCTCCAGAGACCTCTGAGTCTCGATTATTCTGTGATGCTGTGAATGTTTGCTCTCTGCCTCCACAAAGAGAAATTATGTGGCCTTCATTCAAGACAGACACAGAAGATTTCACTGAAGGATTTAGGGAGAGATTTTCTGAAGGATTCATTGTTTCCACTTAAACCATTCACATCACCAAATATAACTGATCTGCACGATGGAAATATAGGAAGTTATAGTCACAAACCCATCCACTGATGCCAGCAGTTCTGCAGTGCAACTTTCTCACATTCATTAATGTAACACTAATTTCATTGGTTTTGTACAGCACTGATTTTTTTTTTCTCCACTTTAAAGATTACTCTTTCAGTAGCTTTGCTCTCCCATGAGTTTATTAAAGAAGCCAAAGAAGTATCCAACTGTGCTGCCCATAACAAACATCATAAAACTTTCCAGCATGTTTTAACAGAGATATTCTATTGTAATAACATGAGCTATTTTAAAATCACATTTCTTATTTCATTTATGTTTCATTATAGGTTAAAAAAAAATAACAACAACAAAAAAATCCCTAAAAATGTCAGGCAATTTCAGTTAATTCTGAAAAAAAATGCTGGACAAATACACAGAAGAAAAGCCTTTCAGCATTCCCAGGTAGAAAGAGAAGATCTCCTTGATGTTCGTGAGCCACAAAGTGCTAAGAGAAAACCTTCTGATGATGTATCACATTTCTGTCTTCTATGGTATTTTCTCACCCATCTCAGTGGTCATTGTCAGAGATATTATATTGGTCCCTATGGACCTATTGTCTGATGTGCAGCAGTCTTTATGTCTCGCATAACAGATATATCAATTTAAGCCAAACAGCTTATGTCTTCTATTGATAAAGAAAGTCTTAAATATCCCTACTATATATTTACAGTACACTGCTCAGCTACTTTCCAAACATTTAGCTTTCAGTTCCCGGTCTGACCTTTGTGCTTGCTGAATACAAATTCTTGATATGTTTGCCAGTAAGGCAAAAAATAAGTAAATTAATAATATGTTTTCTTAAGACCTCTGCCAGCTGTGTTTTCGATGACCCTAAGGATTAAATGGATAGTTGAGTATGTACAGAGACTCTGAAAGTCCATATTCTAGTTTCACATTTTATTGATCGTGGAATGAACTTACACAAGTCCCTGGTTGCAATATGGAGATTCCTTATCTATGAAATGCTTTGAAATGGGAGATGTATGCACAAGTTGTGGATGAGTTAAGACAAGGGCTTATCACTATCCTTTTAGCTGTAGCCTGGACGTGCTTATGTTCATATTTGTAAAATAAAAATGGACCTAGATATTTTCCAACAGAACAGCACAGCAAAGGAGCCATTGCTGAATAAAATTTTGAATGGCATGATTTTATAACTCCAAAGAGGAATTAGAATAGTTTATTCTAAATTGCACTCTATATTTTACTGTGTAATAACATAGGCTTATTGTATGTTTTTACGATGATATCAGCTAAAGGTTTTGAATTTCATAAAGATTTAAACAGTATTTTTTCTATGTCACTTCAATGGTCAGTTGTATTAGGAGATATCAGACCCAGTAACCTGACAGATATGAGGTTGCCACATCTCCATGTCCAGAAAGCAATGAGGTTGAGCATATGCTCCAGTAGATACACACACGCGCACACACAACCAAGACAGCCAGCCTACCCAGTAGCTGGCCTCTGAATGCCAGACTCCATGGTCTCCCTAGCCAGTCATGTGGACCTCCTGGTCCCTCCAATAGCCAACAAGCAGGCTTCCTAATCTCTCCAGTATCCAGCCCAGAATTATAATAGAATCATAGAATAGTTTAAGTTGGAAGGCACCTTGAAGATCATTGAGTTCCAACCCCCCTGCCACGAGCAGGGACAGCTCCCAGGTTGCTCAAAACCCTATCCAACATGGCCTTGAACGCTTCCAGGGATGGGGCATCCACAACTTCTCTGGGCAACATGTTCCAGTGCCTCACCATCCTGGGAGTAAAGAAATTCTTCCTAATAGCTGATCTAAATCTACCCTCTTCCAGTTTGAACCCATTGCCCCTTGTCCTATCACTACATGCCCTTGCAAAACGTGCCTCTCCAGCTTTCTTGTAGGCCCCCTTCAGATACTGGAAGGCCAGGTTTCTCTGCAGCCTTCCCTTCTCCAGGCTGAAAAACGCCAACTCTCTTGCCCTGCTTGTGTTTGTGCTTGGGTTTGCCACAACTCACATGCAAGACCTTGCACTTGGCCTTGTTGAACTTCATGAGGTTTGTACAGGCCCACTTCTCAAGCCTGTCCAGGTCTCTCTGGATGGCATCCCTCCCCTCCAGCATGTCGACCACACCACACAGCTTCGTGTCGCCAACAACCTTGCTGAGGGTGTACTACATCCCAACATCCATGTCACCAACAAAGATGTTAAACAACACCGGTCACAGTCCTGACCCCTGAGGAATGACTCACCACTGGTCTCCACTTGGATATCGAGCCATTGATCACAACTCCTGTCTCCCAAGTCTTTTATCCTGCTCACTGGGCACTCCAGTCTGATGTTTTCTAGTGCTCACATACTGACATAAGCACTCACACCATGTGCACACATGTCATGGTCCCTGACTGGGGCATCGGGGTACCCCTGCCTGCCATTGTATCACTGGGCTTGTTCTAATGGGTGTGGAGAAAAGTCTTTAATCACATAAATGATCAAGCTGAGTCCTGATAATCTCTGCATCCTGTAAATATCTCAAATATTTATTAGAATAGAATTTCTAAGTAGTGGATCAATTCCACATAGTCAAAGGCTTTATTTATAACAAAACCCGCCCACATAGTTCTGGAGCATCTTCTTCAATATTAATCTATAATGAAACCACATAGTTAAACATTTAAACTAAATTTGGACTTTGTAATGAGGTTATGGACAAGAGTTCTTTCATTCCTTGTAATGATTTTAAAAGAACATGACATAATTAGCTGATGGTATTAATAATTATTGTTGATGTTTTATATAATGTATATTTTAAAATTACACCTAATTTTGTTAGAGGGTTGGTTTTTTTTTCTGAAATGTAACTAGGACTTTTTCAAAATGTTTCTTTGAAAAGCTAATATCAAAGAAACCAACGAAGAGGCCTGTGGGTCTTTTTGGTGTTTTGGTTTTTTTTTAATTACCCTGGGCCAGGGTCATAGTAAGTAGAGCAGGAAATGTCCCAGGACACAGTTGTTCTTATTTTCTTGTTCTTTTATTCATCTCATTTGATTTCATTTGATTTCATTTCATTTCATTTCATTTCGTTTCATTTCATAGTATAAGATGTCCTTTAGGAAGGACCCACATTTTGAGGCCTAAAAAAGACTTGGCAATTAAATATTATTTCTATTTTACCTGTCTTCTAGGTCACTGAGTGTCACACCAAGAGAATTTTGCTTGTTTACTTCTTTTATTTTTTCTCTTCTGATTTTACTACTTCTAAAAAATTTTTATTTCAGTTTAACTCCAACCGATTCAGCATCTGTCTGTAGTTTATTGTTACTGAATTGATTTTCATCTTTTACTTACTATTTTCTTACCTAGTATTTCTTTGTTTTGTTAATCCAAGACCTGTAGTTTGGAGGGTGTTTGTGGGGTTTTCATATTGAAAATAAGGGTTTTTTTTTTAATTTTTTTTGTCCTTCCTGAATGTCAGTGACAACTACAGGGAATTTTCCCTCAACTAATGCCAAAGTTATTGAAATCAATGTGAAAAAAGAGCTCTCACAGGTGTGCTGGATTACATACCAGATCACAATCCTAGTGTTTTTCTTTACACATTGTCAGAGAGAATAAATTCTTCTTTTTTTCCACAATGGCAGTAAGAAAGATTATTTTTACAGTGATATGGAATTCATGTACATCAAGAGATACATGAAAAAATCTCAAATATTTGGGGCTTTCAGAGTAACAGATAGGTCTTCAATAATGCATATATTCATCTATTTTAATTGTTATTGAAGTTAAATCATAAGAATTTTTACTCTATGGATGCTCACCATTTTTAGTATTTCCTTTACCAGGAGTTACCCTTCTGTAACCCATGAAGTAAAAGCAATGCACAAATTTCACAGAAATAGATGCTTAGATCATGTACTTCGCTAACCTTCTGTACACAGCTGACTTACTCTCAGTACGATTTCTGGTTTTCATGTCTGTAGGGTAATACTTATGAAAATGTGTTCACACTGAGAAAGACTTTGATAAGCTACTCTCTTTTCTTTCCCTTAATATTAATATCCTGAATGTTGTTTAGAATTTCTTGGAAACACATTAATTTATGAAATAAAATATGTTAGTTTCATTGTTTCTGAACAGCTATTCCTATTCCATAGCAAATGTTTCATATGACTATCCAACAATATAATTTTTGTTAATTCCATACTGAGTCAAATAAGTAGCTCTACACTGAGTATTCTTGTTTCAAACTCCAAGAGCAAGTTTCCCTGACTCCCTACTTCACAATACAGTTCCCTACATTTCACAATATGCCCCCTTCACCCTGTTCTGTCTCGTATTTAATTGTGATAAAACACACTATTGCTTGTTTAGGATCATTTAACCAAGAAATTTTTTCTTAATTCTACAACAGTAATTGATATTCATTTTCATTAGTTGCTTTTCATCTGTCCCTGTCTACAAAAATCTACTATCAAAGAAACAGTAAATCCGATCCCAGCAAAACCTGATTGCTGCAGAATCCCAATACAACTTAATCCCTTTTAGCCCGTTAGGTTTCATTTCCACATGCAGACATGTAAGTATAGATGTAGATGTCTATAAAGGAACTGGAAGTCTTATCTGCCTATTATGGTCAGTGGACATCCAATCAATATCGTCACTGGAGTTCAAGAAACTATTAAGCTGACCAAATGTAGATATTTAATTTAGATTAAGATAAGTAGCTTTTAAACTCCAATGAATGAAATGACTGAATTTTATGAACTAAGATGAGGGTTTATGCACCTATAACGCGTGTCATAATCTGCACAGTGAAATTGCCGGTTCATAGAATAATTCAAGTTGGAATGGACTTCAGAAGAACCTTTAGTACAAACACCGTATGAAAGCAGGGGCAACATGTCAACACTACAGCTAAGTGTCTAAGTTAGGCACTAAATCTCAGTCCTAGTGAACTAAGTCATAAATAAGGGCAGAATTTTCCTATGTTTGTATGTTTTATTTGCAGTTTATTAATTCTCTAAAAAGCACCTGTATTATTGCTTGAGTTCCCCATGTAGGCCAGTTCTGAAAACATTCAAAGACATTATAGTCTCTTCATTGACTGACTGGAGAAGGTATGTATTTAAATGAAGTAGATTAAATCTCACTACTATTATTATTGTTGTATATCATAGACAGATATTTAAGGAGCAGTTTATCTTATCTTCCAGTAAAATCTAATAATTTTCTATCCAACGTATTATGTAGAATTTTAATCTATAAATGTTCAAAGTCCTGCAAAAGGTAAAGGTATGTTCTCCATTCTTGCTTCATGTAACAAGTTTCAGTCACTTACTTTAGTACTACTCTTTCAAGATTGAATACACCAATTTTGCTTACTATCATGTATAAGATCTTTCTATTTATAATGATGAAGGATGACAATCAGTCTGAAGACAAAAAAAGGGAAAAAGTAAATGTTTCTTACTTGCTATTTTATGCTTTAATTTGTCATATACTTGGATATTCTAACGTAATAGCTTGTTATCATGCACTGTTTCATAGTTAAGCTTCCAAACTCAGGATCATATTATTGAGACAATGTCACAGTATGTCTCACATAAAACACCATAGTACATAGTTCAATAGCCTAAACACAGACATGAGTCTGTTGTACTTTTAAAAATAGATTAAAATCCATTAGTTCTACAAAAGAGGGAAGGGTTCTCATAAAAACTCATGGAATACAAACAATATGAGGCTGAGGTCTTTAATTACATGATCTTATACTATTTTTGTCATACATTGAGACACTGTCTTCTTTTGTAGGGAAGGATTTGTTGCCTATCAACTCAGCTGATTATAACACACTTCTGTGGATCTTTATTGCATGTAACAAGACGTTTTTCTCTATCACATTCATTATTTAAAAAAAAAAAAAACAAACTAAACTTATTCTGAATGTAGGACTAGTGATTTGTATACAACAGATTTATTGCACTGAGACTAAGTCTTAAGTTAGCTATTTATATACATCGTTTTTCCTCCACTCTGAAATAATCACCCCTGATTCAGAGAAGTATATATATATAACCCAATATTAAATCAACAATAATTCATCTTTTCTTAATTATCCAGATAAATAAAACTATGGAAAAAAATAATAATGATTTACTCATGATGATGCAATTTACAAAACGAAAAACACAAAGGTAGAAAATTCTGAGATTATTGTAAAAATAAATCTAGAGGCTTTTAAACCCACAAAAGTCTGCTTATTCTTGAATTCCTGTTATTCCCAGGACAGCTTTATTCTGTTCATTTCTCACAATCAGTCATGAAAATTTAATCATATAAAATTGTGAGTAAGAAGTTTTACTCTTAAGAGATGTAGGATTTTTTTTTAATCTGATCTGGAGATCAGATTTCATATGGTCTATAATTTGTCAAGAGTAAAAAGAAGGCTAATTACAATCACAGCATTGAAACTGTGATAGTAAAAGAAAGAGACTGAAAATAAAGTGTAATTCACTCCTAAAGGACCATACCTTAGATGCCAGCATAAAACTTCTATCTTCCCCAATGAATTTTCTGTGCACAGAATGATTATTATCTCTAATGATTAATTTCTTACTGTACTCCACACATTAAAAGACATGGAAGATGAGATAGGATTGATAAGTCATTCTCTCTGGTTAGTAAAAAATTTATGTGTATTTGCATACCTAAAATTATGATCCCATCACTGCAAGACTATGACAAAAACTTCAGTTTTAGTTCTCACATGAATCTGTTACCAGAAACCTGAAAACTTCAGGGTCGGTTGTGAGGAAGGTCAAGATTGATAAGATGAACTTTCAGTTCAAAGCACTTCATACAGCCTTAATTCACCAGATCGACTCTAAATAATGCTATAAACAAGGCTACTTCAAAGGTCTGTTACTCTTCTGCACTGTCTGTATAAAAAATAACCTGCAAAATCCTCTGCTCTGTGGATGTGGGCTATTTAGTACTGTATTTTATTTTTCTCATAATGTTTTTTGATGAACAAAAAAGGGCATTTTAAAGGATTAATTAATATTTGAAATTGTAGTACTGTAGCCCAAGAAATGTCATTGCTGTGACTCAAAAGACAGAGGCTTTTGCCACCTTTGAAGACTGAAGAACTGTATAAACTTGTCTTGGCCTGAGCTGACTTTAGGTTGTTTAAGCTGTCGTAACAATTGTTTAATGGTCAGGTAATGATTGACTATCTTGAGGTTTTGGTTATCTTCATGAATACTG
>NW_009646426.1:866603-939495 GCF_000708025.1 Charadrius vociferus | reverse complement strand
GGTAAAGAAAGAGCAAGTAAGCACTCTGCATTAGCAAACATGTTAAAGTAACCTAAGCAAACCAAAGACAGAGAATGAATAAACCCTCCTCTATCAAATCTGTGTTCTCTCAGTGATGAACCTCTGGCACTGCCAACTCTTTGCAACCCATTGTATTCATGTGGAGTAAGATGGGCACCATCAGCCTCAGGAGTTAGACAGGCAGTGGAAGGATTATAGCACCAGAGAAATAAAGGGTAGATATAGGAAAAGGGTTGCTTATGTACAACAGTAATAAACTTTGCTGAAGGGGACATTAGTTCATTAATGGTATAATTCAGACTGTATTAACATCATTGTAATAGAATGGATAACTGCATTGTTATATTTTAACTAATAGTTTGTTGATTGCTCAAGCATTAGTTAGATTAATAGTAAGTTCCTGGATACATATATAAGGCAGTCCCCTTTTACCCATAGTATAATTTTGAATGCAACATGCTATGTGGGAAACTTAAGCACTATGTTAATGCTGAGCATTATTGTTTGACACACGGAGTTACCTCAGGTAGGATCTTGACCCAATTAAATTTTGTCCATGAGCTTATTAACTTTCTCTCCTCTTGATCCAGAGCTATGTTAAAAGTTTATTTTTCACTAAGCAGTCAGTCAGAAAGGTATTTATCTAAAAATATAATAATGACAATAATGCCCTCACACCTCCCATCCTTAAAGCATATTTTGTGTACAGATGACTTATGTTATAAGTCTTCTCTTTTTATTACAGTAATTACATTTTTGGATAACTCATCTTTACAATACTGATGTAAACTTTGTCTTGGTGCACACAGTCAAAATATGTTACACAAAGGTAAAACAATTTCATAGTCAATATAATCCTGAGTTTGTAAGTGTTTTGTTAAACACACTCATATGTTTGGAAATATGAAAACAAATTAGTTTTTACCATAATTGAAATCCTAGTGATTTTTCTTGGTGTTGCATATGTGTTTCTCTTTCATCACTGAGTTTTACTTAAGGACTATGCTATTTAGCAAGATTTACCTCGATTACTTAAGTAGTTTTATGACTGAGTCTGTGGTTCCATTGTGCCTACATATTATATGTATGTTTATTTGCATGGGTTTAATTCTGGTCCAAATTTGAACTGTTTTTCATAAGACTATAGGGTCTCAAGCGTGAAAAGATGAAATGATAGAAGCCCTGTAGCTTAGTGGTTGTTTCCTTGTTTTTTCTAAGTTTTGTAAAAATATTATTCAGATTGATTTGGTTTGGAGTTCTTTCTGAATACTCAAAGCTTACTGATCCTGTTCTTTCTTTTGCACTCTCAAGGGTGCTTACTTTTGTAATTGACAAGGTGGCAAAAATATTTTTAATTACCAAGGTTCTTTGATTCTGTTAGTCTTACAATGTGCAGTTAGAAATATATTTGCTTCTCTCTGGAGACTCAACATAAAGTGTTAAATTAATGAAGACTAAAGACTGCAACTGATGAAAATAAATATTGCTTATTTAAGAAAATATGCAAGCAAGTAATCTTTAACTTCTATGGCATTTTTCCATAATTCATTATATTTATTGATTTTTTTTAAAAAGGTGCTTTTAGCACTCAGAAGATTGACTTGATTGATTATTTATTACTAAAATCAGTATATCCATTCTCAGAAATGGAACTAAAACATTTGTATTTTTTATTAAAGTTGCTTGCAGTTTCAAATTCCTGGGGAAAAATATAATATATTTATATAAATTTCTGGTAAATAAACAATAATTTCATATGGTTTTGAACTGTTTCTCTGTATCCAAGCTCAGCTTGTTACTTATGCTGCTTTAGCGTTAAAATGATAACTATTCATCTTAATGTTAATGGTTCCTGTTTCCTGTGAGAATTAGGAAGCAAACAAAGTGGATAGCTACAATGCTTCTACTGTTGTTCACAGTTTCCCAGAGCTTCAGGGAGTGAAAATAGATTACAGCCTTGACTACATTGTTCAAATCTTTGTTTTCAGCATGGAAACTGAAATATTTTGACTTACTGACTCTTAAGCAGAAAGAGAAAAAATAATTCAACTGTATATTGAGAAGGAAAACAAAAACATAGCCTGGAGAAGAATTAAAAAAAAAAAAAAGGATTCTAGCTACAGCTATCTGATGCAGCTGGTATTACACACTGATAAAGTATGTTGAAAAATGGAAAAGAGGTACTTAGAAGTTAAATTCTGATTTTTGATGTCTGTTCACTAGTTAACACATAAACTGGCAAGATGTATTAAAGACACAGGATAAAAAGAAAGAAGTATGTAAATTATATTGCAGTGTTATTGAGTGTTTTAAAGAGAAAATGACAGAAGGAAATACAAGAGAGGAACAAAATTCTGGTACCTCGAAAAAGAAAGGAAACAAAAAGGAGAAAGCAAAAGAAGTGGATGTAGATAAAATGAAATAATAAGTCTGAATCATTGAGTGCAACAGTTAAGCTAAGGTTACCAAGTCCACCAATAAACCATGTCCCTAAGCACCATGTATACACATCTTTAAAATACTTTCAGGCACGGTCACTCAGCTGCTTCCCTGGGCATCCTGTCCCAATGCTTGACAACACTTTCGGTGAAGAAAGTTTTCCTTGATCTTGTAGGAAAGATCTTGTAGGAAAGAAAACCACAGTGACTTATGTATATTACATTTCAGAGGAACATATTCAAATGGATTTGATTAGGTCCTAATTTTTGACAAAACTCATTCACATTAGCTGAAGGCTTAATCTGTTTTACAGTTAGTTCTTTGTAGTAAATGTTTTAAAGGACAGAGGTACATGGACACTGACAGAAAGCTAGAGTAGTGGAGAAGGTAAAAAATGTCCATGTTTTAATTGCTACCCAGGTGTCTGTTAATAGTTTTAAAATCTCTCACAGACCTTTTAAAGACATTCTTTGTAACCATTTCTCTTATAATGCAGAACTTTGTTGCTTTCATTTTCTTCATGTCAAAGACAGGCAAGGTAACAACAACTCCCCTGCAGCTTAAGGAGAGTGAGCGCCGAAGCAGACTGAAGGATCTAGAATGGAATCATTTACCTCATATCACGCAGGAGTTACACATTTAAACATGAACTGGAACTTGGGATTTCTTAGCTCTGTATTATAGCGCAAGTTACCGCAGCATTGATGATGTGATATGATGTATTTTCTGATGAAACATATCTGAGTCAATGTGTTCACTGATATATATTTAGACTATTTCACCAACCACAGCTGAAAATGATCCATGTAGAATAGCAAAGAAGTGCTATTCAAGAAGCACAACAGAAGTGTGCTGTAATTTTAGTCTTTGATTGGTGGTTGATTTTCAACTTATATATACAATGGAATGTTTTTCTTGAATTGGAATTTATATCTTTTTGTTTTTAATAGAGCTGAGATTTTTTAAACTTTTGTTTAGAGAACAATGAAGTCTTTTGAAAATCATCAGCGTTTACAATGTCACCATTTTTAGACTGTCTTAGGGTTTATCCCTTGATGCAAACTTTTATTCCATAACAGAATATTACAAATTCAGAATGATGAAATTGGAATATTGGAAATTGGAAAATAGTTCAATATTTTCCTTTTAAGAAAATAAGCTTTACCTGGACCTAAAAGAGCTGCTGATTTTTTTTTCCCCCCAGAATTTATGTCTATTAGAAGATTTAATTGTCATGCCCCTAAATATCTTGTTGAATGTCAGGCTCTGATGACCAAATATCTGATCAACAGTAACCTAAACATTATTTGGAAAACCTCTATTAGATAATGTATTTTTCTCTTACCTGTGTTATAGGTCATATAGTAGGTCAGACACTAGCATGTATGGGCAGATCTTGATTTCACTTCACCAGAGGGCAATAGAGAAACTTAACATTTATGCTGCTTTATTACAAATGATAGAATATGCTTGCATTTTCAAAAGATTTCTTTTTTTTTTTTTTAAAGGTGCTGTTTGGCTGACAGTACACCACTGAACTTTGAGTATGAGATAATTTGAACTATTAAATGATGTAGTATTTGGATTTTTATTCTTCCCTTAAATTTTGCAGTTGCATTAATTGCTGTGTATTCTACATACTTAACGGCCCTCTCCCTAGATAATTAGAAGTTTAATTATGATATTTAATATACTGGAGGTTAGGTTTAGATCTGAAAATAGGTAGAAGTAAATAATATCATAAATATTTTTTGACCTTTGTGCTTTTAAAAGTATTGAATCAAATATCAAGCTTAGTGGACAGGATGTATTGTTATTACATTTCTCTGGGAAAGGTATCCCTTTACAGGATAGCATTAAACATGTCTTCTAACGTTTGATTTAATATTCATTATTTTTTTTCCTTTTTAAAAATAAATTATTTCTACTCAGTATTCATGATCTGCAATAGTTGTAAGCATAATGCAAAATCGAACATTCAGTAAAGTAGTTTCAAATCCTAGTTGTAACATAGCAAATTAAATAGCTTTTTGTATTTAATAAAAACAGGTTATTTTATTTTCCAGGTGCAATTATGACTTGATTGGAATAATCTCCAAATTTCTTCAAATTTTTACACAGTCAAGGTTTCATTAGTAAATTTAAAAAGAAAAACTTTTTGGAGTTTGTGTCTCATATTTTGTTTAGCTATATTTTCTTCAGCTTAGCATAAATACATTGTTCCATCTTTTTAGTATTACAAATTCAATCTTTTTTTTTTTTTTTTTTCCCCTGTTGCTACAGGTATTCATTGTAATATCTGGAGATTTAAGTTCCAGACTGCAAATATTGCAGGCAGACAGCTATGTAAAGGGTTGTAAAAGTGAACCAGTAAATTGCAAGTGAAAATTCTATGCTTCCCAAAGGGAAATGATGCTGAAATTTACTTTGTAATGTATATTTGAACACCAAAGGAAGTTATTGACTTTAATGGTCACTTTTCATTGAGCTAATGATACTGTAAATGCATTGATTCAAGGAAAGCTAATTCTGATTTGCATCATTTTACAGAAGATAGTAAATCGGCAATTTTACAAAGCCAATGAACTAATGCTGTGAAAAGGCGTTCTTATAATCTGATTTTTATTCTACAGTTTCATTCTCCCTCTCAGCTCTTTCATCCATTCTTCCTTTCTTCAGTTTGTTTTATTTTTTGGAGAACCAGGTTTAATATGCTTTGTTCTTATGCCGACTTTACTATGATTCACTAATACAATAAAATTGGGATAATCTTTTCTACCCTGTAATCCTGACTTTGACCTTTAAAAGATAAAAGTCTTTCAAGTAATAATTAGAGGCTGTGTTATAAACCTTTCACTCATACTAGGAGGAGGGGCTGCTCAGTGGAGTGAATAGTGTAATTATATAAATCGCTGCTCAGAAGTGCTCAAACAGTGATTTGCAACCTGGTTTTCCTGTATGTGCATTAGGGAAGATACAATATAATGTTAATATTTTCATTCCTACTTGATTTATATTTGGTTTTCTTGAATTGTTATTTTTATTTTGCTTTTCCAGTGCCACTGAATGCTGGTTTCTCAATCTGAAAGAATGATTTCTACTCCAGATTTCTCACTATTTGCTCTAAAGCTGGCAAATTTTGGTTAAAGACTGTAACACACTAATTAGCTCTTTGATGTGTGGGATTTAACCTTTGTATACAATGAATAATTTTAAATGATTTTTTTTTTTTCCTAGAGTTCCATTCTTTGTCAGTAGCAAAGATACCTCCCTCGTTCTTTGTGATCCTGACAAAGGATATAATGGTCCCGTACCACACTGCAACTACCCACAAATTATTCAAAGCGTTTTATTACTTTCTTTTAGAGGGCTCTTCAGATAGAACGTAATTTTCTCTAGCCTCGTTGGTTTACCTCGGTGAAAGCTGCCTTGCTGTGTGAAGTCAGAAAGTAACAGGGGCCAGCAACAACAGGCGGTGAGGGGCCAGGAGCAGCAGGGACTCACCATGGAGGAGTCTGTCAGGGCAGGTTCTGGCAGCCAGGGCCTGTCCCACCACCCCAGACAGAAGCAGGGCAGCTGGAGGACACTGGAACAGACTGGGATGTTGGCTTGTGGGCTTGCAGGGTTGTGGTGAGGCTGGCAGCTCAGGCTGGGCCGGTGGTGGAGCCCAGCAGAAAGCAGCTCCTGGGGAAAAGGGACAGGGCTGGAGTGTGGTCAGCCCTGGCTCCGGCCCCCCGGCAGCACTGTCAGGGAGCCCTGCAGGAAGGGACCACCATCCATGGCCCTCCACATCTGATCCAGCCCAGAGGGTCAGTAGCCAAATTCCCAAGCCAGGGGGATGTACTCATGCCCTGACACTGAATGTAGCTGGAGACTTTACTTAAATACAAGTAGCACTGTCAAATATATTAAAAAGACTTTGGGTCTATTTGTTTACCCTGTTTGCACACTCCAGTGCAAGTACAGACTTCCAAGGACCACTGTCCAGTTTGTCCTATATACTAAATACACATCTTTGAAGTATAACATGCAACTTTGTAATTCTCCATAAATATGATTTAAGGAAATAAAAAAAGAACCCCACCTAACTGCAATAAAAACTTAAATCCTGTTTTGACATATAGCTTCAAAATCCCATCAGATATGGCTTGTACCAGGCAACCTAAAAGTATTCAAGACATAAAACAATTGTTTTTTCCTGGGAGATAACAGGCAGAGAACAAAAAAGAAGGGGGGGGGGGGATAAACATGAAATTCACCTTGATTTATAGCAAAATGAAACACTGATTTTTTATCACTATGTTAACAGGAATGTTCTGAAAAATACTGACCATTCCTTAATTAAACCACAAGCTTGAAACACTGGTCAACTGAATAATATTACTGAATTTTATCCATAAATTTTACTCACATTTTCATAGAATCATAGAATGCTTTAGGTTAGAAGGGACCTTAAAGATCATCCAGTTCCAATCCCTTGCCCCGGGCACACACACCTCCCACTAGACCAGGTTGCTCAAAGTCCCATCCAACCTGTCCTTGAATACCTCCAGAGATGGGGAATCCGCAACCTCTCTGGGCATTTTCTGAGGTGATGTCTAAATTTTTTAGTTATCCTTGATCTCCTGCTTTTCTCACTACTCAACCTAATTTCCTAATGAGCTGCTATTAATATCTTTGATTGCAAATAAATTATCCTAATCAAACAATATACTTTTATTTACCGACAGTAATAATAGAAAGCCCGACATTGTAGCTGAACATAAACTCCAGCAAAGAGACCAATAGTTTCACTATTGCCTAAGAGTTCTGCATCCCTTTCATCTCTTTATGCCTTTATTAGTCAAAACATGAAGGTTTCAGTAAGGACTCCTTGAGCAAACATCGCTTTTACCTGCTGCTGTTAACTATTGTGTATTTAATATACAAAGCTGTAGTTTATATAACAAAACTACATTTGGTGATATATAAATCATCACACTGTTTGCTACTGCTCTTTGGAATGAAGTGACCTTAATTTTACAATCTGTTATTCACAGAAATTTTCCCAGAAGGAATAGTCAAGCATCCTAAAGTTTCAAAGCTTTAGAAACATCCTTTGACACTCACTGACTTTTGATGCCTCTTACGTATTTCAATGTTAGTCAGGGCTCTTCAGAAATAAATAAAATGTTCTGGGGAAAAAATGAAAAAAAAAAAAGCTGTTCACAACAATTTATCTACATAAACACATTATAAATGCTTTCCTTATCCTTTTGGTATTCAATGATTGTCATACTTGGGCAGTTGTGCTCTTTGATCCAGTATTCTCTATATAACATCACAAAACCACGTTCAGAAGATTTGGTGTGGAGGTTTCCACAAAAAATGGATATTTCTGCTGATAGAAATTTCTTTATGACATCCTGCTTATTGAACTTGTGGTCATGGGACCATTTGAGCATCAAAATAAGGAGTGAAGATGATTAAAACTTTTTGACTTAACAGAATATTTGGTTTAATATAAATAATGTAATGTAAAAAAAAAAAAAAAGTTGTTTTCAAAGATCAATAATGTCTAGTCCTTTTTGTTGGAGGAAAAAAACCTGTCGTCCTCAAATTTGGACATATATAAACACTGTAGTACAAACTGCCTGTCTGGATTTACTCTGCCATCTTACAAAGTGATAGGTTCTTCCAGAGTGTGTCCATCCCTCTCTATTACCTCTAGGTGGAATGTGAATGATAAACTCAGCCTGGATGTCTCATTATTAGTTTCATAAAACGAATTTCACAAAACTCACAGAAAATCAGTAGCAGATGTACAAACCTTATTGATCCTCTAGGCTATATTCATGAGTTCACTGAACTATTTCAATTAAAAGTAAATAACTTCTAACTTAAAAAAAAGTTTTAAATTTGTTTCCAGTTAAGAGTTTTAAAAAGATAAAATTTGAATTATGTGATTGGCTGCCTTGTTCATTGATAACATTTTAACTGGTTACTGAGTTGTTCACAGGGTAATTGCTTTTAGGATAGCACAGGAAAGCACTGGATATTCTAGTATGGGAACAACTATGAAACTGTATTAATGACAGGTAAAGCTGCTTCTCCTAGTGTTATAGCTCAGGCAGGGCTATGTACTAATATGTCAGGAAAACTGACTCTCTTTTCTCATTTCTCCACTTATTCACTGCATATGTTTCAGAGGACCTTGCAAATCCTTAGACAGAAAGAAAAAAGGTTCTGAAATCCTTGCAATAAGCAAGGCAATGTTATCGTAGGTTATATTTACAAAAATACATACAAAATACACTGCTTCTTTAAGAATTCTTTTTTTGGTTGATAGTACAATTCTGAACATTAGCATTAATTAGAGAATCATTCTGAAAGCTGAGAGATCATTTTAATCTGCTTAACTCAACAACATATACTGAAAGGCATATGAAGTTTAATAAAAAATTATTGAACATCATATACAATTTTCCCCATGTATTTTTAGAATTGGCATTACAAAAATCAGTGTAATCTGACAATGATATATAAGGAGGCTGAAGGAACTGTGTCTGTTCAACCTGGAAAACAGAAAGCTGAGATGGGATCTTATTGTTGTTTATTGTTGTCTACAGCTATCTAATAGAAGGGTACAGAGAAGATGAAGTGCGGCTCTTCTCAAGGGTGCACAGTGATAGGACAAGAGGCAACAAACACCAGTTGGAACACAGACAATTAAAAAAAATATATATTAGGAAATCCCTTTTCATCATGAAAGTGGTCAAACACTGGAACAGGTTGCCCAGAGAGGTTGTGGGGTCTCCATCCCACAAACTCAGCTGGACATGGCTCTGAGCGGGCTGCTTTAGTTGGATCAGTTTTGAGCAAGGGGTTGGATGAAATAACCTCTGAAGATCTACTCTAAACTAAATTATTCTATGATTCTAAAATTTTCAAATTTTTGATATTTTTATTTTTAACTTCAATTAAAGAAGAAATTATGTAAACCTGTATCTGTTTAGCCATAGTAGTTACCACTAGTGTTATGGACTTTTTAGAATAAGGAGGACTTATAAATGAGTACGGTCACATTTTTTGGATCCAAATACTTTTCAGAACTGAGATGGTTCTTATTCAATTCATGGGCTGAAGGCAAACACCGGTGTCTGCCCAGACATACTTCTAAATCTATATTTATGCATGAGGAAAACATATTTTCAACCTTAATTTTCAAAAGCTGCAAGTAACTAACAGCCTTCACTAAAATCAAATTTATCAGTATTGGAATAAGGTTAGATATAACCTGAAAATTTAAGATATGTCACTCCACACATAAACTCTTTTTCTGCCTTTGCTATATAGAAGTATCTTGTAATTTACTTTAATAACTTACACTGCAAATCAGAGATACAATGATATCACACTCTGTCTTTTAATTTCTAGGCTAAATACTACAGCCATTATTTTGCAAGGAGGAAATACTGTCACTAAATGCTGTTTTGCACATGAAAAGAATATTCTAAGGACCAGCTAGAAATCACTGTTATTAAAAAAACTACCAGTGACACCGAAATGCTGCATTGAGGTAATCAGTAAAAAGCACAGAAAAGAAGTTGGCAACATTCATTTTTTAGTAATTTGATTTTTTTAACTATAACCCTGCAAATAAAAGATTATCACTATGTGAATTCTGTAAGTGCTGTATTAGATATAATTTTTTGTTTAATTTATAAAAGCATGAATATTTAATTGAGAATCATTGCCCAAATCTTTTATTAGGGAAAATATATATTCTAGACATCCATATGTCAAAACCAGTTTGCTTATTCTTGTCATATAAACATATGTTACATATATAGCAAAAAAAAAGGATATTAAAATGTTGTTATTCTTCTAGCTTTAACAACAAAATTGCTATGAATTATGAGACAAGGGATGAATTCTATCTTTTTGTGACTTTTACTTGAACATTTCCAGGCTCTCCAAATTATGGGTAATTTTGCCACTTTCTAGAAATACCACAGTGTAATAAAATATTTCATTCAAATAAACCAACAAAAAGTAGCCAAAATCCACATCTTTTTCAAATTGCATGAGATTTATTTGGTTAAATTTTTCTCTGCAGACACTCATAAATAAGTTCGTTATGATATATTTACACCATCTGTGTAGCTATAGTCTCTTTCTTTGCATGAGCTGACTCTGAGGAAAATAATTTTAGTTTCAGACTGAACCAGATTTTACAAATGCATAATACATTTAACATATATATAATACATTCAACATAACAAATGTGGCTTTTTTTTTCATTTACAATTATTTCTGAAAATCAACATACAAAGATGCAAGAAGCAAGGACTGACAATTAAAAAAGGAGAGTGGAAAGTAAAAAAAGGGTAGGGAAGTGAAATTCCAAATTCTTGCACGATTTTTAATTTGCAAATATTTACAATCACATTGAACATTTTGTTAACATTCCTTGAAAGTTAATATTTTTGAATTTACCTTGCAAGCTGCAGGGTAATTAGGAAAAGACTTCAACAAGAGTTAAATAGAGCTTAAGACTAACAGTTTGGGATTTTCTCTCAAAAATCAGAAAAAAAAACTATGAAGCTTTTTTTCCAGAATTATTGTATTGGGTTTATATGGCAAGGTTTTGATAGAAGGGGCTGGAGAAAGTGCCAGGGGTGGTTTCTGTGAGAAAACACCAGGAGCTTCCCCTGCATCAGTCACAGCCAGATCCAGCCAGCTTCAGGATGGACCTACTGTTGGCCAAAGCTGAGCCACTCCAATCCATGATGATGGTTGCACCTCTTTGATAATGTACTTAACAAAGGGTAAAAAATGCTGTGCAATGGCAGCTGGGAGACAGTAGTGAGAATATGTGAGAGACAACTATGCAGACACCAGGGTCAGTGAAGAAGGAGGGGGAGGAGGTGCTCCAGGCACCAGAGTCTGTGGAGAGGACCATGGTGATAAAAGTTGTCCCCTCCCTGGTGGACCAGATATCTGCCTTGCAGTCCATGGAAGACCCCATGATGGAGTAGGTGGATATGCCCTGAAGGAAGCTGCAGCCCATGAAAGGCGCAGGCTTCTGGCAGGCTTCTGGCAGGAACTGTGGCCCATGGAGAGGAGCCCGTGCAGGAGCAGGTTTTCTGGCAGGACCTGTAACACTGTGGGGGGACCAACACTGGAGCAGTCTGTTCCTGAAGGAATGTATCTCATGGAAACCCATCCTGGAGCAGTTCTTGAAGAACTGCAGCCCCATGGGAAGGACACATATTGGAGAATTTAATGAAGGACTGTATCCTGTGGGATGGACCCTACACTAGAGCAGGAGAAAAGAAGGAGAAGAGAAGAAGGAGAAAGGAATGGCAGACACAACATGTCATGGGCTGACCAATACCCCTAGTACCCATCCCCCTGTGCTGCTTAAGGGGAAGAGGTAAAAGAGTTGGGAATGAAGTTGAGCTTAGGAAGAAGGGAAGTATGGAGGGAAGGTGGGTTTATATTTGTTATTTCTCATTATCCTACTCTGTTTAATTGGCAATAAATTAAATTAATTTCCTCAAGTCAAGTCTGTTTGGCCATGAAGGTAATTGGAAAGTGATCTCCCTGTCTTTATCTTGACCTATGAGTTTTTTGTTGTATTTTCTCTCTGTATCCTGTTGAGGAGGGGGAGTGACAGAGCAGTTTGGTGGGCACCTGGTGGCCAGCCAAGGTCAACCCACAACAGCTATGAACCAGTTCTATTTTGCATGCTTTCCAGTAAAGAAACTGATGTTTATTGAAGGAGAAAAGTAAGAGCTTTTTTTAACTGATAGCTAGAAAAAACAATGGCTACTTTCTTCTGTCAACTGCTAGGCTACAGGAAAACATGACTTTAGCTTTAAGCTTAATTGAACATATTCTATCCAAATTAAACAGCAGAAGGAAAAGACTTCTTGCTACTACTGCGAAGGCAAATAAATCAATAATTTAAGAGTTGGTAAAAGAAGAAGAAAGAAATCTTAACTTTTTATCTGTCAGTTTAGTGAAACATAATTCATAGTGTCTATGAAAATGTTATTATTACTGTAGGAACAAAGCACACCAGTTCACAGTATGATTCAATATGATGACAATGATCACAGTGATGGCAATGTGGAAAATAGTGTGGAAGATAAGATGGAAAAGATGCAGTGCTAAATCACATCGATCACAATAAAATTTAGAGCAATTCCAAATGCTGCACAAAACCCTAAAAACAGTTTTAGCAGAACTGGCTTTTGATGTATTCTCTTTGGAGCACTGTGTTCATAATCACTGTGAGTACCTTACTTTCCACCGCTGACTTGTCTTAATCCTTTATTCATGACTCTCTTTAGTTTTGGATATTTCTGTGATTACAAATTGCATTACAGATCACAGCTGCTTATTTTTCATGTCTTCTTTCCCACCTTTTGAAACCATTTTCATTCTCTTTTCAGTACAAGATGTGGAATACTTCAGTCTGGAATCTCTACACTTTCAGCCAAAACACTTCACAAGATAGTAAAGATTAATTTCTCTCTGAAAAGATTGTTTCCCTTATGTCCTCGAGATATCTAGAGAATTCTTCATTTTTTCACGTAGTCTTGTTTATAGAAGTTAGATAACTTCAATAAAATAATTCAGATAAAGGTCACACATACCAAATAAGCTAAAGGATGCACATGTTGAAGGATGAAATCACTGAAAAAAATTGATAACTGAGTTAAAATCTGTTTTTCAGTCCTTTTGGAGGCCAATGGAACAATGAACAGTAACTTACGAGCTGCTCATGACTTGCTCATGAGCAAAAGGACACAAAAATAAGTATACATATATATGTACTGTCTGTAAGGATTGTTTTAGCACAGCTGGGAACACTGTGATTGTACAACATATTTCATTTAAGATGGTCATACTGACAGGACTTTGGATGTGGTATGTTTTATAGTCCAATAACTGAAGGATTTGGAGGTTGAAACCCATTAAGTATATTATCATTTTGATTCCTCACAGACTCTTCAGTGATGCATGTTTCCACATCTGTAACTACCTTATGCAGGTTTCTTATCATTTTTACAGAAATTGAAGCTGAACAGCATATAAGTAGAAGTATTATGAGATATTTGTTTTATTTCTATCACAGCTGTTTAATGACTTGTATTATTTTCTTATTTTACATAGATGATGTGGTTCTGCTTTCTTTGTCTCCAATAGGCGTGTAGCAATCTCTGGAAGTTTTTCTTCTAAGCTTATGGCTTAAATTCACTGAGAATTATAAGAAGATGAAAATTACTGCCTTTAACTTTTCTAGAATTATTCACATATATGCCTTACTCAGCAATAGGGTACAGAGTGTCTGGGGAAAAGGTACATTAACCAAAATAAATAGATATTACTTTTAATTTTGGCAAAGAATACATGCCCCTCCATTTATAGAGTGGGTAACTTCATAACTTTCCCATCTCTTTTTTTTTTTAATGTTTTCTTTTGCATGTTCTACAGGCATACAGAAAACACTGATATGATGCCTTTTTGAATTTTTACTTTAACTTCTATATCCATATTTAATACTATGTGCTCCCATCTTATGTTTTTTTTGTGTTTAATACTATTTATTCAATTAACATGGAGTAATTGCAATTTGAAAAAAGAAATACTTTAAATTTTATTATGTACTCTTTTATCAAGACCTGGTACTATTTTAAGATATATAGCACAGTTATTAAAATAAAATATTACCCAAATGACTTGATGGTGTTAACATAGTAAAATCATTTTGCTAAAAATATGTTTGCGTTACCTGGTTTCTCAATCTTTTTTTTTATTTCAATTGTGTTTGGCAGTTCTGCATGTTTCATTGCTCTGTTTCATTCTTACATTGAAAAACACTCCTCATATTTTTTATATAAAAATATTTCAATGCCATGAAGCAGGAAAGACTAAAAAAGCTTGTTAACTGCAACCTGCTGTTTATCAGCATCTTAACATACACTATACCAACAAATAAAAAATATGCATGGCTAATTATTAAACATTCTAGGCTTTCATATGCTACCATAAGAAGAAACTACACAGGAGCTGAAGACTCTTCTTATTAAGAATTTCCTTGTTCACGCTTATAAAAGTGCCCTATGATGAGCTGGGAAAATGCCTGTATTAATTTTTAATGAATATTATCTGTGACCTTTTTTGCTCAGTTTATATTTCTGCCTGCCTGAAGGCATAAAATTAAGTCAGAGGAAGCCTTTTGTGTGTTTAAAACAAGAAAAACAAAAACCATCAAAAAAGTAAAAGAAAGAGTGAACTGATGGGCTGTGTAGTTTGCTGTTATGAACAGAGTCTTTCTAGCTTCCACCCTTCTAAAAGCATTGTTCTGCAAATACTGGGATGTGAGATCAAAATTTATCAGTCCTGAAAGGCTGAGGTACCTGAGAAAAAACTGAGCATGTTGCAAATCAGGCAGGGCTGTTTTCCCAGCAAAAATTGTAGAAACTGAAAGAGCTGTGCACAAAAGACTAAGTTTAGCTAAGAAAATAATCTTCTAGGAACTTTTTAATTTTAAAACTTTAAACAATGATAATTTCTACTCTTTTTGGGACATTACCATTTTAAATAATTATTTTAGAGTGTGGTGTAGAAATCTGAAACGAGAAAAGAAGAAATAAAGGGGAAAATGGGAGGGGGAAGAGAGAAAGCAGTTATTTAATTACTTTCTACTGGAGTGTCACCAAAAGATGTAAACTCTCTTTAAGACTAATCTCAGTCAGTTTCCTGAGACATTTATATTGATACTAACAAAATGGAGGCTAGGACTACAACTTCAATTGTAAGAAAACTGGAATAAAAACCCATTTACTGTGACATAACTGAGAGGTTATCAGTGAAAGAACATCCTTGGCTTTGATGATAAAATTCCAAATCAGAGAGGACAGTAGTTTAGACAGTACCTCTAACAAAAATAGGCACATAATAAGTTTAATAAGCACATGTAATTTTCTCTAAATATTGTTGTATAGTTTCTATATAAATAGAATTAGATACTTTGTTCTATATTTTCTATATAAATTTTTGTTGTATTTTTTGCAAATTTACAGATGACACAAGTGGTGCAATTGATATGCTAGAGGGAAGGGATGCCATCCAGAGGCATCTTGACACACTTGAGAAATGTGCCTGTGCAAACCTAATGAAATTCAACTAGGCCAAGTGCAAAGTCCTACATCTAGATCATGACAATCCCCAATATCAATGCAGGGTTTAGAGCACAGCAAGCCCATTGCTCTCACATTCTCAGTCTTTTAAGAAAATCCCTGACCAGTTTCATATGAGGTCCTTACCTTTCTCCTTTTAAAGGCACAACTACTCTCAGTAATCCACCCAGGAACCCCTGATTGGCTCCCATCATCCACATAAGGAAAAATGGTCAGTCTTGGAGGTAATAACTACAATGTTCATCACATCTACATTATCTGATTGTGAAAGCAGGTGAAATTCCTTCTTCAAAGGTGATACTTTTGTGACAATACTTTAAAGGTAAATTCTGGGGAAAAAAAAAAAAAAAAGGTTAATAAGAAGAGGTTTTACATGGAATTGTTGCTCAAAAGAATTTGTCAGCTTATAGATGTTTAGAGTTAGTTAAATGCAAAGCTAATCTTTTAACCCTTTTACATGTTTAAAGAGCAATGTGGAAATTAATCCATACAACTTTGTTTTAATTTAATGAGTTATGTGACAAAAAACTCAGTGTGAGTCAGTAGATATTAGCTGCTAGTATTCAAATAAGAAAAGGGCTTTCATCAGCTTTGTTTTACTTGATTTATCTGTGACAACAGTTTCTCGAATTGACTAGGTGTCTGTGGCTAGTTTGATTTACCTTTGCTTATCTATTTGTGGCACAACCACAATTTTGTCTAGATAGCAGTAACAACCAGTTATCCTATGTAAAATTAGATATTTATGACTCTAATGCAGTGATATAGTATAGAGAAATACAGGCCTGGTACAATCAAGCAAGCCTTGAGAAGGAGAGACTTGGGATTTGGTGTAGAGGGACACAGACACGGGGTGACAGTAGATGGGGCTCAAGCAGATAAATAATAATAGTATTTTACTTAAATATCTTATATTTCAAGTAAATATTGCAAATATTCTAAGCCAATATTATATTTGATAGAAAGGAATAATGTTGCTATTGAATAATATGCTGGTTAAAAAAAAAAAAAAAAAAGTTAAACTCAATTCCAAGACTTCTGTAAAAACTTAGAAAATGTGTATAATTGTGGAAAAAATGATTCTTCTAATTTTGTCTTTTGATAATGTATATAAATGTTTCAGAATTTTGACATGTTATCTTTGGACATTTTCTTATAGTCTACTAGAATAAGCTTATTTTACATTTGGGAATAGACTGGTAGAAATGAAGCAAGGACTTGTGTGGAGAGCAAATGATGAGGGGGAATGGGAACAAGAAGCAACATAGGATGGGTCATGGTATAAAAAAAGAGGACGTCAGACATACAGTATCACTGGCCTAAAGAAAGGAGAAGTATATACACTTGATGAGAAACAAATCCTTATCCATCTTCCCATCCATTTTTGGCCTTCAATAATTTTTGCCAGCAAAAAATTTAAATGGAAATATAGAAGTACCATTGTCTCCTTAAAAAAAAAAAAAAAAAAAAAAGAAAAGAAAAAAAATCACATTTCTTAATAATAACCATATTATGTTAATTACAAAGCAGATATTTTCCACCTGCTGAGATTTCTGCTCTCTGGAAAATACCTATTGTGTCTCCATTACTTCTTCTGAAAACTTCTGACTTTAATTTGGAATGCTTTTCACTAGTGTTTTGCACAAAATCTTAACAGATGCATTTTCCCCAAACATTAAATATCAATCTATTTTATGAACGTACAAAAGTATTCAGAACTGGTGATTCACAGAGAAATTTATAGTTACTTGGGGGAACTTAAGAAAACAAACGGGCACAAAATTCTCTTCCCACAGGAGTCAATGAAAATTTTATCACTTCATTCACTGCAAAGACAATTTCTGTGTCATTCATCATCTTTCTTGCTGTCCACTGCATATCTAGATATTCCTCCACCCCTAAAACATCCTTACCCTCTTACGTTAAGGATAAATTCAAACTAGATTTTATCATTAAAAATGTCATCATATGTTAATTTCATTCAGTGTCTATGTTCAGCTGGGTTTGGGTCATCACTGCAATCACCCAGTTCCTTGCGAAGCTCACTCTTCGTCAGTTTGGGTAGTTCCTGCTACATTACTTCCTACAACATACAACTCACATCATTGGTTATTTTCCCCCAAGGTTAAATCTCCTTAAGGTATACAACAGATCTCCCCATCCTTCTGCATTACCCACCAAGTACACCCAGGTCCTTGAGTGAAGACAACCCCATGAATGGGCTTGCCTTTTCCCTTGGGAGAAACAATCCACACTGCTTTCCCCAGCAAATTTCACTGTATTGGATACAGAAACCTTATCTTCTCCCACAGTATGTAGGGGGTCTGTTTGGGCGGGACCACAACAGTTAGCAGATCCTCTGGTGTTAGCCAGCCAAGTACCCTCAGGGTACTTGGAGGACCCAAAAGGATTCAGATGGACTTTTGGTATAGCCACTATGAATACAGAGAAGATTAAACAGTTGTTTACTTTGCCTGGCCTCTCCATTTGAAACATTTACCATTAGCATGGTGAATGTTTCAAATAACGACTTTTTCACGTGCTATAAATTTATGGCCTAATCACTTCAGTATCTGAGAGTGGATGAACGTAAAACTTGACCGGACTCTGAGAACACATGTAATTCACAGTCCCAGATCTGGCATCTTCTTTCTCTGTACCACAAATAGAAAATATGAGGAGCTTAATGACAGAACATGTACAGCCACAGCACCAAATGAGGGGACACTCAGTCCCATAAGTGGTATGAAAGCACACACTGAAAATTGTGATGTGGGGAAGTGAACATGTGTATCAATAGTCATCATTCTAATTCGAATTTATAATATAGCTCATGAACATTCACATTTAAAATTAAACTAAGGAAGTTGTGAAAATCATATTATATGCTGATAACAGATTATGATAATGAACAACCCTGAGACATTAGATTAGTGCAATTGTTCAACATTTTGAAATATGGCTTTAATAGGAATAAATCAGGGATCCTTTGTGTATAGGATGTACAAAACCACTCTTGGCAGCTGCCTATTTACATTTTGTGAAGCTAAGATGAGCTATCTAAGGCATATTTAGAATCACATAAATATAGGAACCTAAGATGTTTAATCACAATCTTGGCTCTCTGACACTTTCAGGTTTAACTGTATAAGTATTCAGATGTCTAAATGCTTTTGCTGCTTTCAGTCATAATGAAACACTGATTATGCCAGTTAGAAGTATGTTCTATTTTCCTAGTATGTAAAAATTACTAATGATATGTTCATATCAGAAATTCTTCTCACTAGGGTGTCAAAATCTAATCCTTAAGGTATTGTATACTGGTGAACCTGGGAGACCACACGAAACAGTCACAGACAGTCTACTTGAAACAGTCACTCAAATTAGGACCTCAAACCTTGTTCCTGTAAAAACTGAATGGTATCTTACTCATATTACTCATCTTCAGTATCTCATGTGATTCCATGTACATAGGAATAATTATGTATTGGGTAGTACCAGGGTGGTCCTAATTATCTCTATGGGAAATCAATGAGTGCTACAGTCTTTATTCCAAGAGGAAAGTAATAAGTAAAGGTGTGTACTGGTTGTCCATATGTATTTGCACAGGGAAGAGCAAAGGGGACAGTAACAAATACCAAATACCAACAAAATATTTTTTATCTAATTTCACTTTTGTTTCCATTTTGGCATTTAAATTATTACCTGAACAGATGTAAACATCTGCAAGGCACACAACTACATTTAAGTTAGTTGGCTAGACTCTTTACACTCAGTAGAGAAAACCTGGTACTTTTATAGTGTTACACAACTACATTTAAGTTAGTTGGCTAGAATTTTTACACTCAGAGAAAAACTGGTACTTTTATAGTGTTATTCTTCCCATCCAACAGCAAATGTTTAAAATCAGATGGTTTACTCATCTGAAAGTACCACCTTCTCTGCAATGAGAATACAAACATTTAATTCAGAAGACAGGTGAAGTTAAGCAAAATTAGACCTATCCTCAAGGGTTAAATCCATTATTTGCAAACAACCTTCTAACCATATATTCCATTAATGGAACAGAATTTGCTGTATACTTCCATTTCAACTGAGGTATTTAAAGTGATGTAGCTGATTGGTATTTTTGAGTGAATGAGGGTGATCCTGTTGACCCAAAAATCTTCCTTACTGCAGGATGAGAAGTGGCTAAACTCATTAACAATTGTGCTATCTCTACACATAAGATTTTCATACATAGTTGACTCTTTTACAGTATCTCTCATTGTCATCTGTAGTTATCAAAGTACTTCACAAGGATGATAAAACCATCATCACTTTAGATGAAATAAAGTGATGGTAGGGGGATAAATAAAAAAAAGGAATGGAAATATATGCAAGAAATTGGGATTTTAGGAAGCAGATTTTTTTTTTTTTAATTGCCTCCGATTGTATGTTCCTATATGTATTTCCTTCTGGCGCTACTAGGGGGACACACTGGCAGAACCCTGTTAACAGAACCCATATTAATTATTACACTGATATAAAGAGGGATATACAAATATACACAAAGAAAGATAAACTTATAAACATTATAAATAGACATATTACACTTTAAGAATTTCTGCTTGTGAAACCAATTCTACAAGATAGCTCAAGGGTCCATGTAGTCTAGTATTCTATCTTTAAACTGTAGCCAAAACCAGTGCTTTAACAGGTTTATAAGAACAAGGAAATCTTTTGGTGACATATGTCTATTATGGCCTTTGAGCTTTTTGTTACCTGTAGCTCAGAGAAATCCTGAGATGGAAGTTGTATCTTTGGTTTCTTCTTTTCTGTGAATTTGGATTGAACAGATACAAACTCACTCTACTTATGATACAAGTAAGAAATAAATAAAGACGTATTACTGTTGGATCCTGAACTAAAAATCTCTGCTGAGATTATGTGCCAGACATTTTTTTATCCATTTCAGAGCTTGCACAATGGTTTATTTGAGTGGAATTAGGATTGTATGTTTAGGTCCTGAATGTGAGCTAGTGTGAAGGGGTGGGGGCATCAAACAAACAAGCAGCACATCAGGTATACAGAGCTAATACGAATGCAAAGGTGTGATGTGGGAAGAGATCTTTAGATATGCTTGGTAGGAGAAACTGAAACATAGAGATATGCATGTGGTTATCCATCAAGACACATGCAGAAGTGAAAGTGAAATGTGGGTAGTCAGAGGCTACTGGTTTTGAAGGGTCAAAAGGATGAGGAATATATTTATGAAACCTTCACATCACAGAATCACAGGATGGAGGAGTTTGGAGAGACCTCTGGAAATTGTCTAGTTCAACCTTCCTGCATATACCAAGGTTGACAAGAACACCTTGCACAAGACCTTGAAATGACTGTGAGATACATCATTGTTCTGGATGTACTTGTACTTATGATTGTCCATGTTCAATTTTCTTTGTTTCTGTTTTGGTCAGTCTCTGTCAAAACATTTCTGAGACCTACCAGTGCTTTGTAGTCATGAATAAATGATTTAATTTTGCATTGCTTAGTGATACTATCATCTTATTATTTTTATTGTGGTTTATATCATCATTATATCTGTTATGACGTTTACTTGCTGGAGGTGTGAATAAGAAAAAGGGTAATTTTTTTTTTTGTTTCAGTAATTATTTTAAAATTAATACTATGGGTGACTTCTTGATTGGAAAGGTACTGCAATCTGTTTTATTTACTTTCCAGTAAATGACTAATAATCATAGAATCACAGAATCATAGAACAGTTTGTGTTGGAAGGGACCTTAAAAATCGGGTAGTTCCAACCACCCTGCAATGGGCAGGGGACACCTTCCACTAGACCAGGTTACTCAAAGCCTTGAACACTTCCAAGGATGGGACATCCACAACTTTCTGGGCAAACTGTTCCTGTGCCTCACCACCCTCATAGAGAAGGAAAAAAAAGAATCAGTGGGCCGCATTTGGAGTACTGTGCCCAGTTCTGGGCTCCCCAGTTCAAAAAAGACAGAGATCTGCTGGAGAGGGTCCAGCAACGGGCTACAAAGATGATCAGGGGATTAGAACATCTCTCATATGAGGAAAGGCTGAGGGACTTGGGTCTCTTTAGTCTAGAGAAAAGAAGACTGAGGGGGGATCTTACCAATACTTATAAATACTTAAAGGTAGGGTGCCAGGGGGATGGGAACAGTCTTTTTTTAGTGGTGCACGGTGATAGGATGAGGGGTAACAGGCACAAACTTGAACATAGGAAGTTCCATCTTAACAAGAGGAGCAACTTCTTTACTTTGAGGGTGAGGGAGCACCGGAACAGGCTGCCCAGAGAGGTTGTGGAGTCTCCCACTCTGGAGACATTCAAAACCCGCCTAGACGCTGCCCTGTGCAACCTGTTGTAGGTGACCCTGCTCTGGTGGAGGGTTGCACTAGGTGATCTCCAGAGGTCCCTTCCAACCCTGACCATTCTGTGATTCTGTGATTCGGTGACATTATTCTCGAATTTCTGTATTTCTTGAATTTCTGTCAACATTTATACTGACTTCTTTTTGTGTGTCTTGTGATTAGTTTATAATCCAGAATTCTGTCATTTTTTTTCTGAAGGAATCAGGACATATACAAGGTTCAGGGTGAAGCAAGAGTGAGGTTGCTCCGCAAGGGCAGGCAAGGCAGGAGCCAAGGTTGACTCCCCAACACAGGCCAGGGCAGGACATCCAGGCTCAATCCCACTGTCCCCATGACATGGACAGTGTCTATCCCAGTCCCAGCAAGGCAAAGTAATGAGTCAGGAGTGGGATCTATCCAGAAAGGTCATTCAGTAAGTGAGAGCAGGCAGAGACAAGGTTGAACACAGACACACCTAAAATGTAGCTCAGAGGTGTGCATTCCTGGTGAGGCTGCTCAGGGCAGTAAAGGACTCTGGCCCTAAGGTGGTAAATCCTGTAAATAAAAATAATCTAACTATATCTGTAAATGCAAATTCAGTACCAGGGAAAAAACAAACAAACAAACAAACAAACAAACAAAACCGAAAAAACAAACCAGGACCAAACCAAAAACTTCCATTATATTTGTTTAGACAGATAAATTTCTGGTTTTGTGGATTTGTCAATATCTGTAAAATTGCCCATATATGGGCAAAACTGAAGCAGTTAAATGCAAACCCTCCCCCTCATTGGAACATTTTTTAAGTAATAACCTTTTTTTTTTCTTCATAGCTGTAATTTCACCTATATGCATTTAAATGTAAATTTGCCCTCATATTACTAAGGCAAGAACAGAGATGTATGCATCATTTATAAATACCCTTATGATGTATTCAAATAGTGCCCTGGTAAGCACCAAGATAAAATCTTGGAAAGGCAGCTAAGTGGTTAGACAGATGGATTATGAGTTCAAAAAGTAGCTGGAATGCTAAAAGGAAGCTTGACCTTGAGGGAAATGAAGAAAAAGTATGAATAGCACTACTCATATATCAAGTGCGTGCACAGTGCCAAACATAATTCTAGAAAGGTATCACATGCTGGCTAATGAGGGATATTATAGGTACAACAAGATCTGAATGGGTTAGGACAAAAGATCCCAAACTGCAGTATATGTGCTACTGGGGAAAGCAAGACTTCAAAGTCCCATTTAGCTGAGAGCTGCTCTTGCTTCTGAATACCCAATATCGCTGCTTGCAACAGTTCTGCAGTGACAGCTGCTGCTGATGGCTGTACTTGACAAAAAAAAAAAAGTGTGCAGTTGACAAGCTCAATAAACAATTGTTACCTGACTTTAACAAAACATTAAAAAAAAATTGGTAGAACTTTGTCTTATTTCACAGAAATAAAATACCAGCATTTCTTTTCCACCCCAGTTAATTCTGCAGTAAGCAAATTTCTGAAGGACATCTGTACATAGATATTAGATACTTATGTTCTCATTATTCTTGCATTTGTTGTTCTCTGCATAAAGTTAACTGTCAGCACAAAGGAGGATCTTATAATAAAAATGTGAAAAAAAATCTTTAGTAATGAATTGCAAAGACCATATTTATTTTTCTACCATATATATGATGTTCATCCCCACAGTATTGTCCTTGTTTCTTAACCTGTCTTAAAAGATCAGATCTAAAAGCCCAACAAAAGGCTTGTGTGGCTGAAAGCGGGTTTTTTTTCTCGTTTTCAAACAATCATTTGTCTAGTAGAATGTATTACTGTTCCTCCAAATCCTACATTTCTATACCCTTAAACCATCACAGTTATAACCACAGACGTACATGAAAAAACATTAAAACTGTGGTATTTTATCTCATATGGAAATTCACATGCTTCTCATCTTTTAAACTCTAACATGGAGCTGTAGACTAAATTTAACTTTTCTGTTTCATAAGAGCTTCCTTTATGCAGTATCATATGCATTAAACTTCCGTTTTCAACAGTGGAAGGGCTTGTTAATTTTTAAATAAGCTTTCTCCCTCTGAATATTCTCATGCCTCCTTCCACTTCCACAGATTTACCAGCAGTGCTGCTGGTGACAGTGCTGGTGATGCCATTTCCATCACAACTACTGGCTTCAACAGACGACAAAAGCAGCAACTTTTTTGCTCTGTCACTGCAGCAGCAGCAGCACCTTTTTTTTTTTTTTTCCATCTGTAAGGAGGGTTTATTATATATTTAAAGCATATATTCACTGCCCTGTGAAGAGCTTTCATAAATTTGGCACCGACAGTTCTATTCCAGCTCCTATCATCTACACCAAAGAGACTTTATTTAGGTGTGCTGGACATCTTTATAATTTCAAAACTTGACATACTGATGATATTTGTAAGATCTCTGTCATACAGATGTTTCCAGGAACTGGTAAATCATATCCTATATAAAGAAAATACATAAATAATCCCACAGCACTTTGTTAAAAGTGTAAACAAGCTTAAAATAAAAATCTTTTTATATAGACAGAATTTTTAGTAGCTGGACATATTTATTCCAGGAAAAGGCTGAGAATATTGTAATTATCTGACAGGCATTGCAGTTATTCAAATGGGTAATATGTGACTTCAGATTTAAAGCAGATTGGCAGTTGTAGCTCCTGATCAGAAGAATGCATACAGTGGGAGTTCTACAAATAGAGACTTCTACAAATAGAGGCTTCTCCAAATAGCCACAATTAGTCGTTTCGCCATTCATTTTAAAAACTTTACTTCTAAACATACTTAAGCAAGTGTGCAGAAACTACAGAAATTACATGAAATTTCCGTTTGAAGGTTCAGTATCCATTTGGCAGGTAGCTTTTTAGCTTTTCATTTGGTTAACAGCCTGTGTTTCAGAAATCAAAGAGCAAATAGTGTGGATTCATTCTGTTTTAAAGACAGCATGGGGGTAAATACCAGGACATCAAAATAATGTTTAGACATTAAATAGCAGACTTTGTCCCAGGTCTCTGGTCCAATAGCATATTTCATCGAATCATAGAATGGTTTAGGTTGGAAGGGACATTGAAGATCTTTCAGTTCCAACCACATGGCCATGGGCAGGGACACCACCCACTAGACCAGTTTGCTCAAAGCCCCATCCAGCCTGGACTTGAACACTTCCAGGGATGGGGTATCCACAAATTCCCTGGACAATTTGTTCCAGTGCCTCACCACCCTCATGATGAAAAATTTCTTCCTCAAATCTATTCTAAATCTCCCCTCTTCCAGTTTGAAGCCATTAAACCTCGTCCTATCACTGTATGCCCTTGTAAAAAGTCCCTCTCCAGCCTTCTTGTAGGACCCCTTCAGATACTGGAAGGCTGCTATAAGGTCTCTCTGGAGACTTCTCCAGGATGAAAAAACCCAACTCTCTCAGCCTGTCTGCATAGGAGAGGTGCTCCAGCCCTCTGATCGTCTTTGTGGCCTCCTCTGGACCTGCTCCAACAGGTCCAAGTCCTTCCTATGTTGGGGGGTCCAAAGCTGGACACAACATTGCAGGTGGGGTCTCATGAAAGTGGAGTAGAGGGGCAGAATCACCTCCCTCGACCTGCTGGCCGTGTTTCTTTTTATACAGTCCAGGATACAGTTGGCCTTCTGGGCTGCATATTTATCCCTGCTGGAATTAAATCCCAGAAGCAGGTATCTCTAACAGGCAAGAGTCTGGCTGAGAGAGCCCTCAATGACCTCTTGCTTGTCAAAGGCAAGGAAGGAATGATGATATGGAGTCATCAAGGCAATACTGGTGATAGTAAAGGACTGTAGCTGGCATATGGAACTGTACTATTCTTCATGATGGAGATAGATTAGAAACTAGAGTCACACTAGACACCAAATCTGATATAGTGATTTGGCTTGGGGGGCCCTTCTTTTTTTCTTTTTTTCATTACTATGAACAGATTACTATGGATTACTAGTAAAAGCCAGACTGTATGCTATTGATGCAATGGTGACGCCAGCTGAATTTGGCCCTGAGGACCTTGGGAAAGGACTGAAACTGATATGAAAATATTTTTTTCCTATGAAGACATTTGTCGCTTTTCTGAATTACAGAAAACTATGGTGCAGTACTTAATATACAGCTTGCTTTTATACCTCAAATTAAGAGCACATACATTGCTATTGGGGTAGACGAATTTCACTCATGAAGTCTAGGTCTACATGTTCCTATAGCTTTGATGGAAAGCAATGGGAAGTAGAGAGAAGAACATTTAAGTTCACATTTTCCATACAAGTTTATTAACCTCAATGGCTGTTGCTTGAAGAGGGATGAAGGGAGAGATCAATCTCTGTCTCTGTCTTTGTTGAAGTGGAGACATTGCACAGTCATCAGTTCAAGAATCCTCAGGGCAAGGACAGCAATCCTACTAAGCATCTTAATACAAGCCTACTGGCTCAGGTACTTGCTTGGTTGAGAGATTCCTTATTTCCAGATTCTGCCTCTGTCTCGTAGCCTGTGGTTTTTGACTAAGATGATGTGTTTTCTGTGCACTGGCGGCACTTGAGTGCTCAGGCTTCTCCCTGGGTAGGCAGGAATTCACAGCTTGAAGATACCACTGAGCCCAGGTAAACAATCCCTGCAGAAATTCTTCTGGTATCTACTGCATAAAAAGGCAAAATAGCACCAGCAGTAGGTTTTAAAATCAGATCCTGCTTATTCCTAAAGAATCACAGTAGAAGAGGCAGCTGCCCAAAATTCAGCTCAAATTCTAGACTGAGGTGGAAGTTCTGAAGCAGTTTGTTTTCGGTGTTAATTTACCAGCTGCTTGTTCAGCATGCTGACTGTTTCTGATCTTACTCTGAGACATGTAAATCTTCCTTAGTTCTGTCCACGGAATCTAGGCCCTTGCCAGATGCAGTGGCTGCCATGCATAAAATTCTGTCTGTTTTGGGAGTCACACATTTAAAAGTAGCATACCTGTGCCTGTTACTGGATATACCTTTTGGCTGGCTAGAACAGTGGAAGACAGTAAATGAATTGTAGGGAAGGAAAGTTCATTCTGATAGTTCATTCAAGTTAAACTTTTAGTGCAGACCTATGTTTTCTTGTTCGCGTGGGTTCTTCTCTGTCAGCCTCTGGCAATGAATTTGAAAAATGGCAAAAAAACACAAGAGTAATCATTACCAAAGACATCCAGCATAAAAGTGTTTACCATTCAAATTTCAAAAAACTAAGTTACTATTCTGAATTATTTTTACACATTTTTGTTTTGTTTTGTTTTGTTTTGTCCAGTGTTCCAAAAAGCCTTATAAATGACATAATATTACAGAACTTACTTCATCACAGAGGTGCAATAAAAAATATTTAACATCCTGCTGTGATTTAGGACAGTAAGTCAGTAGCAACATAATTTCTTTACAAACAGAATGGGTGAGATACGTGGTTATAGTATAAAATGGTCAACAGTCTTGGTTTACAACAGCAGGACACTTGGATTTTCTGGGAAAGAAAGCCATAGTTATGATTAGGAAGCTGGTTTTGTGTTTTATCTAAACTTGATTTCTCTATTTAAAATTAAAATATAGGTTGCTTCTAATCCCTGGAAGAATATATTCAAGCAACAGAAGGCAACACAGTGTGAAAACAAAAATGGAGTAACTTTCTAATGTCAACAAAGAAGTGCTGTGAGTCTGGGGAACTACCATTTAGGTAGCAGCCTTTCAGACTGACTTAGGCAACTCTCATAATCAGTACTACAAAAGTCCTTGCAGGTAGTGGTGATATCAGGACTCATTAGTGCTTCTTTGCCAACACATAGCAGAAAAGAATGTCAATAACTCCTGGAGTTACTGCTATATAAAGACATCAAGAGTCCAAAATCAGATGGATTAGGTTTACCTACTTCTATAGAAAATAACCTGCAAAGGAAAGACTGCTGATCTAGAAATACCACTTCTGCTTATACAGTAGAAATGTAGGAAGAGAAAATGAATGAGCTGAAAAGTTGAAAAGTCATGGACCTAAGTTCACTATTCTATTTTGCAGTGGATTTTCAAGACACCATCTTGTGTCAAAATCTGTGGTTGTGAAATTATGTTCCATTGCCATATCTTTCAGAAAATGGTATGCCCTGTAAGGAAAGGGGCCTAAACATTACCCCAAGATCGAAGAGAGATCTGGAAAATAATAAACAGATACATTGACCTTGTGCTAACTTCAACAAATAAAAAAAGGAGGAATTGCTTTACAAAAAGAGAAGGACAATGAACATTACTGGAGCTGTTATTTGACCAAAGGATAAAAAGAGAGACAGAGAAGCAGCAAAGTCCCTGGCATGTTCCGTCACTAAGTGAGGAATCTGGATTCAGTTCCTAGCAGGCTGACATATTTTCATTTTCAGAAACCTGTTAAAGACATCCAAAAGAACCAGATTAATGTAATTGGCGTGAAAATATGATTAATATAGCTTTTTGAACTCAAGAGCTTGTGAGGAGAAAGGGAAAAGAAGGCTGCTGCCAGAACATGAATCTCAGTTGACTGGTAGCTCTAATAATGACCAAGAATTAAAATATTATTCTAAAGGCCTTGATAATTAAAAAGAAAAATATGATGTTTCACTAATCAATGGGAAACACAGAATGTCTTAGAGAAGCAGAATATGACAGTAGGTGTCTTGCTCATATAGAGTATTACCTATACTGTTCAAATTTGTCACCAGAAGGTAAAATTATTCAAGCTCTGTTGTAAATGTGTCTTCCCTAAAACAAAAAAATATCCATATATGGGTTTTTGTTAATGCTGCAGTTAGATAATTAGTATTATAAAATATTTTTATAGCACTGGGCAAAAGCAAAGCTTTTTGGTTGTATGCCAGCAATGCCATAAACTTGGCAATTCATTTGAAATGTATCTAGGTAACTTTGCTTAACAAAAATCTGCTGTGCATTTGTAATAATCTCTCTCCACAACCATTCAGACAAGTGGTGGCCTGGTGACTGTACTTGTAAAACATATAGATCTTTCCTAATGACAGCTCCAGAAACATAGATCCTTACACGAAAATAAGAAAAAAACCCACCCCTCCTAATTTGCTCTGTCAATCAAATTCTTTATAATCATAAAGGAAATTATAAAGGAACAGATATTTCTCAATATGTTTTCTATAGAATTCTATATTTCTTATAGAATTTCATGTGTAGATTAAAGACAAATTGGGGAATTTAGTTCTGGTACTAATGGACATGATACTGACTTCTAAAAAGTTCTTGTCACAGCAAATGCTCAAAAAGCTATTAGTGTCAGTATATCCACTTTTCATCATATATCTTGGAAAGGACATTGCTTTTTTCCCAATAAATTGAATGCCTGTTTTTCATATTGCTCTGAGTTTGGTTATTATTAGATATTAGATTAATAACTGGAGTCCTAAAAGATAACACTTGTGGCGCTGTTTGCCAAACAGTGAAGAAAAACCCCACTGAGGTTTTGAGGTATGGGAGGGTTGGTTTGTTCTTTAGAGTTTACTTTTACTATTGTATCTCAAGTTCACAAAACTAACAAAAAAAATCCAACAAAAAACCCCCTTGTAGTAGTGTAGATATCATCAAATGTCCCCAGTGATCTGAGCAGTCATGAATTGATATGGCTGTCAAGTTGAGAAAGAGTGAACTTACTGTGATAAGATGGCTTCATTTTTATTTCTTGGATTTTCTGGAGACTTTTGAATAATGGACAGTCATTTCCTATAGTGAATTTAATCTCATGTTAGGCTCTGCAGAGTTCTGTTTTATTTTCCCTTTGTTAATCAGTTAATGAAGCTACAAGAATAGTGGGGAAGAAGCAGAAATTATGGTTTCTTATAGTTACAAGGAAGACAAGATTTTTCTCTTTGTCTCTATTTTCTTTAGAGTACTCCAACTCAGCAGTTCTCCTGTTTATAGTTTTGTTTGGGATATAGATAAAAGCCAGCTGCTTATAGTTCAATGAGATAAAATAGAGGTGGGGCTGATGGGCAAGAGAGGGAGGTTGTGGAGTCTCCCTCCTTAGAGATATTTAAAAAAACCTGGACATGGCAGCTGGCTCTAGGTGTCCCTGTTTGATCAGCTGTGTTGGACCAGATGACCTCCAGAGGTCCCTTCCAACCTTAACCATTCTGGAATTCCGTGATAAAGCAACAGAAATGTATCACAAAGGTTGAATGCACCCACCTGATTCCCCCTCTTTCATCAGCAGTGTTTGCAAATCAGGTTTCTGGTAATCTTCACAATTACTCTTGAAAGACAGCTGTGGCGGCTTTACTAATTTATATTTTGTTAGGATGATATGACCTCTTGTCTGAAGTCCTTTCCTTGCTACTGTGTTTTTTGTGTTTGTCATCTGCCTAGATTAATATTGTGTTCCCTACTGGAGTTTACACACTTTGAGTCATTTGGAACTCAGGCCTATGTGAAATGCAGCAATTTGCTTATTAAGGAAGATATCATACACATATGTGCATATCATACACAGAATGGTATGATTATTTTTTTTTTTTTAATGATACTGTTACCTATGGATCAATGGGTAAAATGGAGATGTAATTTTTACTATGTAAAGCTCCACATAACTTTGGTGCTAGTAAAAGAAACAAACCTTGTACAAAGTCTTTGGTAAAATGGCATCTCTGAAGATCATTTGTGTCTGACACTAGTTCCTTTGTCCCTGTGCCATGTTTGAGGTAACTCATATCCTCGAGTAAGCAGAGAAGCTTTTAAGATAGAGAAAGGTTGTCTGAATGCAGCTTATGGTTTAGGCAATATGAAGTACATGTTACAGTTTTTTCCTTTTGCTTTAAGCCCTGTTCAGTCACTTTGCACAAAGCTGACATGAGTGATGACTTATCTTCAGGTAAAGTAAAATGTTTAAGATAAGAAGTATGAAGCAATTTAAATAATATCATATTTCTAGATCTTCTTTCAAAAATCTTTGACTTATGCTTTCAGTGTTATAAATGTTATCAAAGACTTGTCTGACCATGAAGTTTCTTCTGAGAAATAAATACAATGCACCCATAGCCCTGTTTGGAGCCTATTAATGTCATAGGCAAAAAGCCAAAATTGAAAAATAGTAGCTGGGAGTAAAACTAGGCCTTTCACTTGGCAACAGATGGGGATCATGGTGAAAGAAATAAAGGAAGAAAGAATTAAACAAAGAAACAAACAAACTAGAGCTATGAGCTCTAACAAACCCCAAAATACCAAACTCCAAGACTCAAACATAATTATTTTTTTTTCTTTATTTTTTCTGATATAACTTCAAAGATTTTCATGATGCTTCATATTAAATCAATTGACTAGGTATTTAATTTTATGTGCAAGCAATTCCACTATAGTTTAGATCTAGCCACGGAACATTTTGAAATGTTTGTAGCTTCTACATTTATGTTTGATTAAATAGGTTCCTGTTATTAAAATCCAATAGCGTTCAACTGCTGGACTTTGAAATGTTAAACATAAATAGCATATAACTGCACAATGGAATAGGTTTGAAAAGCAAAATCAGGAAGTTTTTCAAGCAAGGATAGATAATTCTGGTTTGTAATTTTTCTGTACTGACACTGATATTTTTAGATCTATTTACTGTAATTAGTACCCTAGATATCTACCTTGTTAAACCAGGTTGAAGCTTATCTGATTTAGTTCCAGCATTGGTACATCATTACTTGACACAATGTGTTGCTGTTCTGCTTTGTTGTTTCTTGCATAAAAAAAGAAAATGTGGATTTTAGAAAATATCTGTTGATACAAATCACAATTAATTGTGAAATATGCAACAGATGGCAAAACTTATAATCATTCTATCAGACTAATAGTATGCTGTCTGCATTTCGGAATTTGCTTTTCCCAAAAGATGCTGTTGGGCTGAAGCCATATTGACAGCTGGTGTGTTCCTAATGTAGTTAGTTTGATATACCTCATCTATTAAATTCTGTGCCTTTTCCAAAATAACAGATGACAAGTGCAATTGACCACCTGGGAAAAGGCATCTTCAGTAGAAAGCTTAAAATGATCTTTTTTTTTTTTTTTTTTTTTTTTTTGTGATTGTAGAAATATGCACTGCTTTTCTATTTTGGGTGACATTATAAACTACTAGCATTCTATTTGCCTTCCAAAAGTATGGTATTTTTTGTACACACATAATGATCAAAAATAATCTTGGGACAACTAACAGATGCTATAACTATCATGCTTTTAGAAAACTATGCCACGCTTATCAACTTCTCTCTTCAAATGTGGTATTTAGAAATCATATTGCAGAGACTCTAAATTGAATTATCAGTCTCAGGCAGTATTGCTGTAAAGTGAGTATAGAATGTATCCTACAGAGAGCTGTATAAGATATAGTCATTTAAAAGAATCAACATTTTTTGTCTCAGGTAATGTATAGTGATATATTTACTGGAGAACTTTTTTTTTTTTTTCTGAATGAAAGCACTACTGCATACTACCGATGATCCTGTTATTAAAATGAGGAATGACAATTGTTTATAGTTTTGAAAACACATAAAGTTTGTATACATTGTACATAATTTAAACTTGTTAATATTCCAAATTCTCTGAATTGTGAAAAGTTATATTCAAGTAAAAAAAAAAGGTTATATTTTAAAGTACCAACCCTAATGATGATGTATTTATAAATCTTGATATTCTTTTGTCTTTATTCACCCTATGTAATTATTCATTCAAAAGGCTATTCCATACCAAGTGGCAAGTCTCTGCTACTCGGCTTCTTTATCTATTTGCATTATATGGCCAACATAAATTTTTTTGAGAAGGATTTAGGAAAATACACAAGACATTGGACTGGCATAATGCATTTGAAAAAAATAACTGTTTCACCAAAGCAATGCCTATTGAGATGTTGGCTTTTGTATGGGGTGGTGGACCCAGGACTGAGGTACACACTTTGAGGACCAGTGCCAAAGCAAGCTGCCCACCCTACTCGTTTTTCAGGGAGTCACCTGAAGATGAAGCAGAGCAGCATGCTAGGGAGACCAGTGGTGAGACATACTGCCAGGGGCAGGATTGGGAGTTGCAGCTGGACATGGGTGGGGAAAGATCATCTTGAATTATGGGAGTGGAGTAACTAGTGATTATTAAAGTGGAAAAGCTACTTGATTAACTGGGAATTGGTCTCAGGACACATAACTAATAAAGAGGGAAAGAAAAGCTGTGCATTAATTCATTTATCACTCTTGTAGTCGGCTGTTCATTTTTATTCTGAAGGGTCAGTCAGAGTTAATGTTGGTGAAATGGAAAGAAAGACCGGTGAATCCCACTTGAATTTTAGAGCCAGATGTTATGCTAAGGAAGAACAAAGTCTGTAAGAAAGGGTTCAGACTGTGGGGTATGGGAGGGTTGTTTTGTTCTTTAGAGTTTACTCTTACTATTGTATCTCAAGGTGGATTTTTTAACAGATAGTAGAAGAACAGAGGAAAAAAGATGAAGTAGGTATTGGAGCAATCCAATAATACAGAAAATAAAGGAAACAGTAAACTCATGAAATTAGAGACCTTTTACGTAACTAAAGTGACAAGAAGGCATTTTAGAGGAATTATTATTTAAATTAACATCAGAAAAATTTTCATATTCTATTTTATACAGTCACTCATCTGGAGCCTTTGCTTTGCTATAACCTGTAGATCCAACACTAAGTGGCAAAGACTTCTGTTTTGGGTAGAGGCTGAGCAGAAAGTTTCCACGGAAGCACTGAGAGCCACTCAGTACTCCTATGTCAAAGAAATATAATTAAGAAGTTTTACCTACTGCCATTTACAGAAGAGCAAGCAACTGCTTAGCGTAATTCTCTGTGTTGTGAATATATGATGTGTTGTCTTGGGTATTGTTTGTTTGTTTCTTTTTTCCAGTCAGATGGGAAACAAAACCAAAACACTTCAGGCATTTTCAAGAGAAAGTGAAGACTACATGTCAGCCTTTTAACCACATTTGTTCCTAAGGCCTTCAACAGACATTGAATAGAAAGAAAATACTTCTTTGCTGACACTATTTGCTCTCCCAGTGGCAATGGCTAGTGGTGGAGAGAGATAGAAGAGGTCAATAGAAAAGTCATTTTTTGATTTTTCTCTCTCCCACAGTTAGTCCTAAAAAAGGATTATACTTATGAGGCTGATGCATAATAAATATTTAATTTTTAAATTAGTTGGACCACCTACGGTGATAAAAACTGGTCTGAGGGACCAGAAGATAAGCAATTCCCAAATAAGTGAGAAGGCCAAGTTGAATTGCATCCTCCGAATTAGGTCATTATCACTCATGACCTACTCGTTCTTTCTCTGAACTGCTTCAGAACTGTATCTTGCACTTGAGATATCTTGTCAAAACCAAAATGATTCTGGAAAAAAACAATCAAAACCAATAAATAAACTTTTTTTTTTTTTAACTTTATCTGTGCAGACTCTTGTATTATTAATATTCCAGAGACTGTCAAGGACCAGGCTGTGGTTTCAAACTGGTCTCTTTGTGATGTTACTATGGAATTATTGTCACATATAGCAATAAAACATAAAAAGCTTGATAATGAAGCTCTTATGCTACCAAAAGTTAAGTCATCATGAAAGTAGTCCTATTTTTCTAGGAGGGTCATTTACACAAGTAAATACCAATCCACGTAAGAACTGTATAATGTGATCCTGAGTAACTTTGCACATTATTTTTGAAAAAAACAAAAACAAAAACAAAACAAAACAGTGAGCATTCCCTTTTGTGAATATTTCCTTAACCTTCTGCTGAAGATATGTCGACACAGACCACAACTCATATATATGACACTCTCATTATTTGACAGTATTGAACAGATATACTCATTTGTTTTACATTTCCCTTGACAAAGGCTGTGGCAGAACTGCCTCACTAGTCCCTTGTTGACATGCTTTCTTCTCTCCGTTCGCTGAAGCATTATGCAGTCCTCTTACACTAAAGCAATGGTTTGAAATATCATTTTTCTCCCAAAGGATATAATTGTTAAAGGGCAGAAATCTGTTTTACTACTTCCTATCATTATCTGAATTGACTAATACAATGAAACTTATTATGGAAGGTGGGGATGAAGTAGGGTTGTTCAGGTCAAATGTTTAATATATTTCTCTTTTAATTTCAGTCCTTCTTTACAAAATTTTGTTACAAAGGGTAAAAATATCCAATAAACACCTGAATATATTTTTGAAATATCATTATAGTGCTATCATATATAACTTCTTAATGAATATGACTGTCATCTCTGAAAAAAGGATAATTCTGTCCTAATCATGTATTTTAGTAACAAACTAATATTAAAAGTCATTAACAAAATGTTTGGGGGTTTTTTCTTCATTTTTTTTCATTATCCATGGTCCTTGTAGGACACATAGCCCCAAAGATTCCATCTATGCAAAATAGCATTTTTGTTTGCTAGTTTAGCACTTTTTTATAAATCGTTTTCTAGATAAGTAAGAGATCAGAGCATAATATTGCATTAGAGTAATCAAAATTATATTGAGTGGCATGCTTCTGCTCTCACTTGTATCCATTCAATATTAGGAGCTTATTCCAGTAAAGATAAGTGTAAATTAAGAACAATTTCACTGAAGTAGAGCTGCAAAAATAAAACCAGCTAAAAAAGGATTGAGGTTGGAATTCAACACGCAGTCACTTAGGATTAATAACCTAATACAGTACGGAGTGCTCAGGCGTTATGGAGGCACTCAGATAATATGGTGAAGACTGCCAATATGTGAACCTATGTAGATGGATGATGAAAAACACTTATGCATTAGTGTTGCCACCTCCCTAAGTATAAATAGTATGCAGCAGTTTTATGAGTAGAGGCTCTAATAAGTTCTTTAGTTTGTACCATCTGATATTCTCAGCCATCCAGCAAAATTAATCATAACTACAAAGCCATTATTGCTATTGCAATGAAGTGGGTATGGAAAATGACAGAATGAGGAAATATGTAATAGTTATACTTTTATGTCTGGCAAGAGGCTCTCAAATACTTTAATGAGGAACTTAGGATACAAACTTGGATGGATGGATTGTCAGATAGATCAACTGTTATTTATCTCTGTCTGAAACAGAGCTTATTGTGATGAAGATTAAAGTTAAAATGTATGTATTCTCCCACTGGGTGAATTTTAGGAAAATATAAGTATTCAACCGAGCAGAAATAAAGAAAAAAAAGCTTATTTTCCTATCTTAAATCTGTTTCTTTTCCCTCTAGCATAATGACATGACTGCAAAGTGGGCACAATAGAAATCTGCATATATTACAAAAGCACATTTTGATTTTTTTATTTAAATCCTAATCATTCTGTTTCCTTATGAACAAACAAATTGGGCCTAATGCTTTTCTTCATTGCTCCAGGTTTTCTGATTTTGCTTTCCTGATTTCCTATAGTGTGTTTCATATTTGTTTTTTTGTTTTGGTTTGGATTGGGGGTTTTTGGTGTGTTTTTTGTTGTTGTTGTTGTTGTTGTTGGTTTGTTTGTTTTCCATAGAAGAGGCTCATAAGTGCTATTTGCTGCTCTTAAAAGGATTGCTGCAGGTTTAAAGCCCGAGTACTGAAATATAATGTGTATTTTCAATGCCATCTCTAAGGGGAGCAGAAAGAGTACGGATATTGGACTTCCTTCATTAACACACCTCTAAGCTCTCCACATATAGTAGCAAGAATCTGACTGGCAGTTTTAATCACAGAGCTACTTAGGGAAATATCACAGTAGGCTTTCTTACCTCTTACAATCTTTGCTTACATTTCTGCTCCTGGCCATTGTCAATGACTGATTTTCAATACACCAAAACAAGGGAACTGCTCTATCACAAACAAAGTCCTAATTTAGAATCAGGTTGTCTGTGTGTAATTAAGTATTACATTCCTCTTGACACGAAATAAGCTTCATCCATTCCACCTGTCTGCAGTCCCTGCTGATTATCAGATGAGGCTAATACCAGACATGATGCTGGATTAAAGTAATCCTTATTTTAAGAATGGAAGGAGCTGATGGGGAAGTACCCTCAGATACTTGAAGGGGAAATTAAAATCATAACTGCTCAGCAGTGGTAACTTTTGACCAAGGAATGGAGAGAAAGAAGGCCCAGCTGCAAAAGGGGTTGAACTGGCTGGAGTCAGGAAAGCCAGAGACAGAACCACTCCCTGTAAGGGAGTGAAGTTTTCCTTAGTGGTGAGATGAGAAACAGCCACAGCATTAGCTTGTAGCCATTCTGCAACACAAGTGCTCAGGGGCCCCCTGCAGACTTGGGGATGGGGGATGGTCCCAACACCAAGATGAGATGCCCCATGTCAAAACTCACAGGATTGATGCTGGTGCAAGTGTACACAAGGAATTGGCTCATGACTTATCCTTTGCAGGTGCCTTAGAACCACTTATGGTGGTAAGATTTTCCAATGCATTGTTCATTAATGTTTGTGGGTTTTTGTTTTTGTTTTTTGGTTTTTTTTAATATATGTATTTAAGCAAAAATGTGTGTTTAATTCACCTCAAGAAGTACAATAAAAATTCCTGAACATACTCTTAGCTATCAAGGGACTCTGATTCATTTTCCCTAAATAAATAACCAACCGTAAGCTCTGTTTTCCCCAGCTTTACTAGTATTTATAATGACTCCTCTGCCAGAGGTTACTCCGATGACAACAGAGTCAGCAAAGCAGGATTTAGGCTCCCCCTTCAACCACTTTGATTTAGTGCAAACCCACTTTCACCAGAGAGTGACCTACGATGCTGATTCTGAGTTAGTCATGGGAACCTACTATATAGCAAGGATGTCAAAGTATAGAATGGAAACTCAGCTCTGTAGGGACTTGCCTGTACTTACAGACTGGCAGATTTTTCTGCCAGTCTGTAGGTACAGGCAAGTCCCTACAGAGCTGAGTTTGGAATCTGTATAGAAAAAGAAGCAATTCCACAACATTCCCATTTAATATCCTTCACATGGTCTACATACATATGCTTTGTGCAAACAAGAATGAATTATTTCATTCTATTTTCATTACAGGATAAATACTTTAGGCTGATTAGGAAGCCAAAGCTTTTTCTTAGGTACCTGAATAGAGAAGATTTACACTAACTACCAATGCACATCCCCACAAACAAATAAAAAACATAAGTTGATGTTTCTGTAGATCTAACTAATATCAAACTTCATGTATGTTATCTACTGTTATACATCCTTCCACGGTTTACTATTTTTCTCCCATTTATTGCAAAGCCTCGGTCTCCACCCGTTTTAAGGCAAGGAAATAATAGCCAGAACTGGAATGGACAGCAAAAAACAAAAAGGATTGGAGATAAAAGTCTGTCAATATGTTTCTGTAAGAGAGATATCTTTCATGTGATTCACACACACAAATACTGAGAGAAGCTATTTAAAGATACCAACTAAACTTGACACATATACACAATGAAAAAAAAAATCAACAATATTAGTAAGAACTATGAGCTGAATTTTCCATCAGTTACCAAGTTATGATGAATGCAAGTGCGATATTTCTTAATGATTGTAAGACAGGTTTTAAAACAGACAGAAAACTCTCTATATCCAGTAGAAAGTTGTGTAGCATCAGCACCACATTAAGATTTCATTAATCAAATCATACACAGAGAATAATCAAGAAAATTAATAAACCACAATACCAGAAAAAGAGCACAAGCAGTCATTAAAAAATCTTTAAATATCAGTATTTAGTTTCACTTTCTGTTCCTTCTTTTGAGCGCTGACTGCAGCCCAAGAATAGCCTGCAAGTGCTGCTTAGTCTGGAAATTTGGACTGGGAAGCGTCAAAAAAGAGAGTGTTTCATTTGGCATTGTGAAAATCTTAAGGCTACCAATTTACCATGCTCAGAAGTGACTTAAAGAAAAAATTCTTATCTTCTCATTTTTATTCTACCTCTCTCTCTTCTCTAATCCTCTCTAATCCACTCAAAAAATTATCAGCTAGGATTTTGCCCATGTCAAGATTTTGAACTGAGGGTGGTTTTGCTCTAGCTTTGTTCTCAGAAGCGTGACAGCCCCTGGATCACTTTTTTTCAGTGGGAATTGAATTTTTTCCTCACTCTCATAACTCAAAGAGAATTGCAAAAGGATTTTGGATTAATGCCGCAGAAGGACTTTATCACCCATATCTTACTTTACCGTTTCAGGAAGGTTTCCCACTCAGGTGCTGTCTGACCCATAGATGTCTTGATGCATATAACACTTAAAATTACCCACATGGTTAAAGGTTTGCTGGCAGAGCTCAGACTGCCTAAACTCCAAGCAGAATAGTGAGCATTGCTGCAATAAAAGAAACTGACCCCTAGATCTCGTATAGGAAGAACAAGACATACTGCAACTTTTGGCATTGTAAAGTTCTTATCTAAAATCCCATGAATATTGAAAATATGATTGGAAAGAATTTCTTATACTACTAAATATAGTTTTCTTCTGTCATAGTCAATTATATGATTTATAAACATAACTTTAAATAAGATGGGTTTCTTCCTGCCACTTCCTCAGACCTCATTTGTTGGTGATTGGGAGCCGCCTTTTAATTTCCTGGATAAGTTTCCTGTTGGTGAATTTATACGTACTTGTTCATTTGCCAGTATGAATTAGCTCTTTGGTGTCCTTGTGCATTTGCAAATAGTAACTTTATCTCAGCTTTTTATTCTTTTCAACAAAACCTATTACTAGACCGTATATTTGACTCAGTCCTGAACCCAAGAGGTTTGCCTATATCTCTGAAACGCTCCCTAACGTGAAATCCTTACAGATCAGAGGCACTGATTATGCTTTGCTGTGTTGTAGCCTCCTCTGTGCCATGCTGGGGATCCTGTTGATAAACACCATAGCCAGAATGGTGAATAATTAAGAAAACTATGATTGAGGGCTGTTTAAAGAACTGTTGTTCTTTAGCCATCTGTTTAAGCAGCTGTTAATTACCCTAACATCATGCCGTTCATGGTCAGACACAAGTTTCAATGAAAAGGCAGTGCTGTTCATTGTTCCCTACCAGGTATGGAGGAGAAGAGGAACGTTCCCACAGGGTCTTATTTTAGAAGGTTCCGTTAATCTTTTCTTTCACGTTGATACTGCTGACCACTAGTATAATCAGCCTTGCTATAGTCATGCAGAATTTGATGTTGATACATGGCTGGCTGCAGCAATATCTATCAGCTGGAAGGGAATAAGCAGTGGTCTTAGCTGTGGGAAACAGCTGAGAACAGATCCTGCATGCAAACAGGTAGTCTTTAACTGCACACAGGCTAGAGCAAAAAACCCACACTCTCACAGGTGTTCACTGGAAGTAAGAGGTAGTGATTACTGCTTTCAGGTGGGAGGTGAGGGGCTCTAAGTCTAATATTTGTTATTGAGTGTTTCTCCCCTGGAGTTAGCCCATCTGACTGCAGATAATAAGAGGTCGCTGCCTTTCAGGGAGTCTTGCAACAGCCGCTTCCCAGCACACCTGGGTACTTAATGGTGTTCTCACTTAGGTTCAAAGGCTGTTGCCCAGGAACTTTACTTGTGCTCAGTTCTTGATCACTGCAGCTGTGAGACATTCTTGCCCTTGTTCCAATCTGCAGTCATCTTCCCAAACTACTTGGTGGGTCAAAAATTGTGTATAGTATTACAGAAAAGATCTATGCCACATACAATAAAATTAGTAATTCCTTATTTCAGTAACAAAACCCTAGTTTGACAAATTGTAGGATCATTTTTCCACTTTTATTATGTCACACTGGCATCTTGTAGACTTGCAGTGATTAATATATGCAGACTTTTCTATTTCTCAGCAGTTTCCAGCTAATGAGACCACAGCTTCTTGAAGAAATTCTTCTCATTAGTCCCTAAAAGAAAGACATTGTAGTCTCCAGTGTTTATTTCTGTTCCATTTCTATTGCTTCAGTTCTCAGATAAACCAAATTCTTCCTCCCATTGTAACCTATCAGAGAATTTTATCGACACATACCTAAACTTTGTGCCAAGAGAATTAAAAAGAAAGGTGGATAACATCACTCCATGGCTATTTCTTAAGGATCTTCATAGCTAGGAGATATGATTTTGCCATTACCAATAAAAAAATCACATCCTTGATCTGATCAGGACTCAGCCCCTCCTTGGTTTGAGCTTGGAGTCACTGTTTTAACCCCTACACTGGGCCCCAGTGGCTGATGCCTCCCCTGTTCCAGCTTTAGCTCTGGGGCAGTCCTGCTGTCCAGGGGGTGACACACACTCCTCCCCAACCCCCCCGCCAGTCACTGCCTGAAAATGATAGCCTTTTGTGTGCCTGGGGCTGAGGGGAGGTTGGGAGCCATTGACAGGCTGCAGTGGGAGTAGGAATCGGGCTGTGATGAAAAAATTTGGAAAAATGCACCCAAGAAAAACCCAAGTCTAAGAAGGAGGAAACTCCTCCGCCATGTCTATCTTAAACTTCCCTGCAGACACCTCAGTATGCTTAAAATTTGACACATGCCTCCTCCCCCCAGTAAAATCATCCTTCTTAGGATGTAGATGAGTGTTGGAAGGGTGAACGCAACACCAGAGGAAAGGGATAGGTATTGGGAAAATTATATATTTTTATATATAGCAACTTCTACCTTTCATATTGCTAATAAGATCTGTTTTGTATTGATTAGATAATTTGGGCAGTGAGTGTTAGTATCGTTATAACTCAACTAATAACAAAGTTTATTGCATTTTGGCTACACTGTTAAAACTTTTAAACAGACTAAAAATGAATTCCAAGCTTCCCATATATGCTGTTTTCTTTTTTTTTTTTTTTTTTTTTTTTTTTTTGTAACAGGTTCATTAGGCTTCAATGTCCAGTTTAGTGTCTCTCTTTCAGTATGATGTATCCGTGCATATTCTTCAGCTAATTCTCTCCCTTCACTCAGTTTTCCTTTCAGTCCTCTTCTCCAGCTTCACTTAGCTTTTCCTGTGTGGCACCATAGCAAGTATTTATTTGAAATCCAGACAGATTAGATCTGCTGCCTTCTTTCATCTAAAAAAAAATCAGTAGCGCCCTTCAAAGATGAATGAAATTGGTCAGGTGTGATCCATGTTCACTAACCTTCATGACATTTTTCATCTATGTCTTCAACCTTTTGTTCAAATCTTTTCTAAAGCAGGAGCATACAACTCAAGTGAGTGGTCAAGCCACGAAGAACTTTGACTTATTAGCACTGAGTATGTCTCTATTCCTTTTTTGTATTGGTCTTCTTCAACCTCTCCCAGATACAGTCATGCCTGTAAATCTCAGGTCCTTTCTGGATTCACTCTACTTGGCCTTCATACTTCTTTATGTGCCTGAAGGACAGCAAATAGGGGGAAATGGAAAGTGGAGAAGGAAAGGCAAACAATATATGCAACATTGTTTTCCTGAATCCTGAATTTCCTTGTCTCATGGAAAAACTGCTCAGTCCATATAGTTTAGTCCAATTAGTGTAGAATCAAATTCTTGATTTATTAAGAATATGCAATAAAGCTTCAATCAGTGAATTACAGGTTTAGGACCAGTAATGGCAGTACAAAAGGTACACCACAATACGTGACACATAAAATGTTAACAAACACCTACACCTTTATAACAACCCTTCCATAACTCATCCCCCAAAGCCACAATCACACATGCACATAGACTGAAATGCAACCCACCTATTGTGTGGGTGAGGATTGACTACACACAGATCCTTCTGTGGAGATGTGGTACTCCAGCTGAGCATGCACCCCTGCCACTGCTGGCACCCCACTAAGGCACTGGCTGTGGGCAGGAGCCTTATGTGGACCCATACACTCTTGAAGGAGAGGTGCCCCACACCATTCCCTTGCTGTGGGTCACTGTCCAGGTGCAAACTGCTCCTGTGTCCCACAGGAGGTCTTGGGTCTTCCCCAGGCAGGGCTGGGGATGCCACGAGGTGGTGCTCAGCAATGCCCAGCCAGGGTCACTGCTCCTCACCCTGCTCCAATCCCTATCTCCCCACCTTTTACAAATTTCGTTGTTTCTTTTATTCTGTTTTCAGGTTGAATCCTTTGTATCTCTTTGTAATTTTCTGGTTAATGTTTAATATGGCTGATGCTCACATTCCTTTTTAATTCCATCAGTTTGGGGCAAACCTCCTCTCAGACAGTTTTGCATAATTGATTTACACACATACTCTTACACTGACATTTCCATCTTACCAGCTGCTCTTACTAAGACTATCTGCCAAGGGTGGGCTCTGTGTTCTTGCTGTACACAACTGGAAAATAAGTAGCCCCTAGCCAAATAGACATTCTATCCTTCAGCCCCTTTCATTAAAAGCAGTGGACTGCAGGCCACATCTGGCCTATTTTACTACTAAGGGCAGACTGAATTGTCTGACGTTTCTTAAACGTAGGCAGCATACACGCTATTCTCCAACCACACAGCATGTTCAGCAGATGCCTTAAAGATCATTGCCTGTAGACCTGTGATTGCGTGTGCTAATTCTTACAGTACCATCGGACTGAGATTGTCAGATCCTTCAACTGAAATATTTTAAAAAAACCCTTAAGTTCTATTCTCATTACATATATGATAATATTCTTTTTTTACATGAGGGCTCAATGGAGCACTTGTCTTTGCCATGTTGTTCTCCTTACTAAAATTTGAGACAAATCTTTTGGGTTGTCTTCAGACAGCTTAGAGGCAGACTATCATTACTACCTGGCTTATCCTCACAGCATTCCACCCTCATTAGGTAGCAAACCCAATTCTTTTATTGTTGTTTGCTTAGGAAAATAAATGACAAAAAATGGAATGTTACTATTTCTTTCGCAAAGAGGTATTTCCATTCTTGCCAAGTATGGCATTATTTCTATTTTTGTAACCTCTAAGAGTATTTTTTGATAAATCTTTTTTTCCAGTTTCTTAGAGTCTCTCAGCTTTTCTCCTGGTACTTTTTTTAACTTGGTGTCTTAGTAATATTTTGTGTCTTTGAGTAAAGATTAAACATAAAAAACATTTTAGAAGGCTTTTAAAAGTTATAAAGGTGGGCGTTTTTTATTTTTTATTAAGAAGTAATTAAGGTGAAGAGTGGCTTTCATAATTATGTTATTTGCTGCTTAGTACATTTTAATATGTCCACTCTTCTGCTAGTTGAGATATTAATGTTATTGTTACAATGGGCATTATTCTATATATGTGTTTATGACAAGTAGCCATCAAAGTGGGCTGTCCTATAGTGATGTATATTGGAAAACAAAGAAGCAAATGGTCATCCAAAAACCTCTGTGAATATCAGGATTTTTTTTTTTTTTCCAGAGAAAAACATTCAAACACGCAGCGTGTCTCACCAAAGTTATACAACAAACCTACAGCAAAGCCAACAATGGAGACCCAAACTCTTGAGATTTTCTTTTATTCATTTCTCTTGCAGTAGTGAAGCTTCTACTTCCTTTTCCAGGCTCACTGGTATTGATAGGAAATAGGATTATCTATTGGTGAATGTAATGAAGGTTGAGACAGATGCCATAGCCAGAGGAGAGCAATTGCAAATCAAAGTTTCAGACACAAGAATGGGTTTCAGACTGAAATACTAGGAGATTAAAGAAGAAAGTTCCCTCGGGACTAGAAGCATTTGTGTGCATGAGTAACACCAAAAAGCTAGGACTCAGAAAAAAGAAGATACTTGGGCTGATGTAATTCATTTGTACCGAGGGCAAAATCCCGGGGATAAAAAAAAACCCAAACCTGTATTATTTCTGTATGTGATTTTTCTTAATTTCCTTTCCCTCAGAGAAAGGGAGGCAAGGAAAACTGCTGTTTATGACCAAAAAAGAAACCAGTTGAGGAAAGCAAGGCATTTAATGAAAGTGCAGGGAAAAATATTGCTGGACTGAAAAGTACACGTAGACCTTTGCTACTGCAGAAAAAAAAGAGAAAGAGTTGGGGATAAATATGCTGTAATGCATTGATTTTTCTATAGGTTTTAAAAAGGCATTGGATCAGAAAAGATAATCCCCAAGGTCCTTTCTAGTGTAATTCTCTATGAAATGCTGGGAGTCTGATGCATTTGTTCAACAGCATCCACAGGAGCTGACTGGAAACGCTGTGCTCTCCTTAGGGCTCTGCTGAGTAATTAGAGTTTCCTCTCATCTGTCCTATGAGTCACTGTGAGCTCACTGAGTCACTGCTTTCTTCTGAGTCACTGTGAGATCACTAAATCTTCTGTGACGTGAAGAGGGGCAGGAGCTGCAGGAGACTGAGGCCCAGCAGGAGAGTTGGATGGAAATGGGCTCTTCAGGGTGGCTGCGAGAGTGGATCAGGAGCTTTGAGATGATAACATAAATAACTTAACTTCAAAATCAAACACTGCCGAAAATATGAAAAAAGATAGAAGATAAATAGCGAGAGACTGCAGGAAGATGGAATAGTGGTAAAATATAGCAGCTGACCTCTTCGTGATCTTTAGTTCACCTGGATCATTAAAGTTTTGTGCTACCCCCTTTCTGCCCACATGCCACTTACCCCGAATCCTTATAAATTACATAGAAGAATCAAATCATATTACTGAAATGCTTGTAACTGAACACTTCAGACAAAAAAAAAAAAAAAAAAGATGCAGATATAACACACTGGCATTGCAATCGACAGATCTGAAGGATATTTAGAATGAATATCTTACTTCTAACCCCAAATCAAAGAAAACAGTAAGTAGGAATCAATGCAACATGAGTTACTTCCTGTCATTTTTAACTTACTTTATTAGAAGTTATGCAATTCATGTATAATATTATCACATTTAGTATGTATAAGTGTCACTTTTATTTTAAAAGCAATTTGTTTAGACTTTTTTTAAAAAATATCATATACATCAAACTGCCAATAACTCTGCGTTAATTGCAAAAGCAGCGTTGGGTTTGCAGAATTTCTCTGATCTGTTTCTTGGGTTTCAGAGTGGTTTCAATAGCAAGGAAAGAGCAAACAATTACTATGTCACTGTATTGGGTCTGGCTGGGAGGGAGTTAACTTTCCCCATCGCAGCCCTTATAGTGCTATGCTTTGTATCTACAGCTAGAATCCTGTTAACACAGGATAACACACTGGTGTTTTGGTTGTTGTTGAGCAGTGCCTGTGCAAGCATCAAGGATGTCTCTCCAACCTCCACTCTACAGGTCACTAAGCTAGGGGTGGGCAAGATCTTAGTAGCCAGGACAGCAGGCCCAAACTGACCAAAGGGATACTCCATACCATATGAAGTCATGCTCAGAAATAAAAGCTAAAGGAAAGGAGGAAAGGGGCGGTTGTGGGGCTTTCATTATTAAGGTATTTGTCTTCCAAGGCAACCACTACATGTAATGAGGCCCTATTTCCCAGGAAGCGGCTGGACATCACCTGCTGGTAGGAAGTATAGAGTAAATCTCTTGTATTTGCTTTGCTTCCACATGTGGCCTTTGCTTTCTTTCCTTAAACTGCCTTTATCTCAACCCATGAGTTTTTAATCTTATTTTCTCCCTCTGTCCTGCTGAGGAGGGGAAGTAAGAGAATGGCTTGGTGGGCACCTGGCAGCTAGCCAAGGTCAACCCATCACAGTACTTGTGGATCACAAACTGGGGCTCTAGAGGAATTTGAGATAAGGACAGTAACTGGACGAATTAATGGAAAAACATGGACTGGTCATTGCCAGAAAATTATATAATTGTGAGGAGTTTTTGTTGTAATTGTGGTGAAGGGACGAGGAGTGGAGCGTGTGTTAACTGTGCACTTCTGTTGGTGTTGTGATGATGTTAATTTGACTTTGAGGAATACTTTTTGTTGATGTAAGTGAAGATTGTGTTATGAATGAATATTTTAAAGCTAATTCTCAAATATGCGTTTCCCAGAGGCAAGGGGTGGAATGTATTGGGTTTACGTGGCAACGTTTTGGTCATGGAGGATGCAGGGTTGGTGTCTGTGAGAATACACCAAGAGTAGCCCACATGTCAGACACAGCCAGTTTCAGCGGGCTCCAAGATGGTCCTGCTGCTGGCCAAAGCTGAGCCAATCGGTGCTGTTGGTACTGCCTCTATGATAACATAGTTAAGAAAGGGTAACAAATGCTGCACAACAGCAGTGAGAGAATAGTGAGAAAATGTCAGAGAAACAGACCTGCAGGGACCAAGGCCAGTGAAGAAGAAGGGGGAGGAGGTGCTCCACGTGCTGGAGCAGAGATTCCCCTGCAGTCCATGGTGAACGCCATGGTGAGGCAGGCTGTCCCCCTGCAGCCCATGGAGGTCCACAGTGAAGCAGATATCCAGCCTGTGGCCTGTGGATGATCCAACGCTGGACCAGGCAGATGTGTCCTGAAGGAAGCTGCAGCCTTTGGAAAGCCTGCATCAGAGCAGGCTCCAGGCAGGAAATTTGGCCTGTGGTGGATCCACACTGCACCAATCCTTTCCTGAATGGCTGTACCTCGTGGAAAGGACCCATGCTGGAGCAGTTCAGGAAGGACTGTATGCTGTGGGAGGGACCCTCTGCTGGAGCAGAGGAACAGCATAAGGAGGAAGGAATGGCAAAAATGTTATGAACTGACTTCAACCCCCTTACTCATCCCCTGCACCCCTCAGGGGGAAGGAGATAAAAAAGTCATGAATGAATCTGAGCCTGGAAAGAAGGGAGGGTGGGAAGAGGCTGTTTTTAGTTTTGTTTTTATTTGTCACTGTCCCACTCTGTTATTAATTATCAATAAATTAAATTAATTTCCCCAGAGTTGAGTGTGTCTTGCCAGTGATGGTAACTGCTAAGTGATCTCCCTTTCCTTATCTCAACCCATGAGCTTTTAATCTTACTTTCTTCCCCTATCCTGCTGAGGAGAGGGAGTGAGAAAGCAGCTTGGTGGGCACCTGGTGGCCGTTCAAGGTCAACCCACCACTGCTATTTAGTCCCTTCGACCTGTAGTAGATGTATTTTCTCTGCAGAAGTTTTTATAGTATTTTAGAAGTGGAACTCCAAATGAACATTTCATTGGAAAATACTTCAATATTAGTCAGGAAGCCATCACTCAAAACCCAGTATGTTTAAAGACCAGCTTTCATTTTCTTAATTGCAACACACCTAGCTCCTTTTGCATTCATCACCACTGGGTATTTCTCATTTAAAACATTAATAATGAGTAATACCTGCATACAAAGCTGGAGGTTCCTGAATCTTTTGAGTTAAAAAGTTACATCCTTTTGGGGTGCAAGTAACTACTGCATAGTGCTATTTAAAATGGTGTTGGAGCTGTGAGTGCTGTTCTTGTTCAGGTAAACAAATGTCATAAAAGAAAGAGATTTGCATGGCTTTTTACACGATCAGATTTGTTTTGGAAATACATCAGAGCAGAACTCCTTAATTACTAATCAGGCGTCCTTCCACATACCTTAAATAAATATATGGTTTACACACCAATCACGCCACTGATTTACAGTCTTTACTGATTTGTAGTTTATATTCCTTCAATATATAGAATCATCTCTTGCATCTTTAATCATAAGCAGTAAAGCACATGCTTTGTAAAAAATTTGGGGCCTTTTGAGAACTTTATGGTTCTGATCAGTCAGATGAGGAGAAAAAAGAAAGAAAAAAGGGATGGTAAACACCTCACATTGGTTTCCTATTCTTTTTTTAATGTTAACATTTTTAATACAGCATGGTTCTGCCAGAGACTTCCTGCCACTTCTCGATATAAAAATAGGAGTTTCTTCTGGACAATGATTCCAGTACACAGTTCTTTCTGCTAATCTTTCTATTGAATTCACTTAAAATCCTAAACTGCTGTCAACATTTTCCTTGCCAGTTCTATTTTTATTCTCTTCCTTTTCAAGAATTTTATGCTGTTATCTTAAATTTCCCAACTTGTGCCTCTGCTGAATGTCATCTTTCTCCTTTCTTTTCCAAGTTCCTATTAGTTTTCTTATATACCATTGTGCTGTATGTTGGAATTGGATGTTCAAGATCATACCAGTTCATAGGAATTAACATTAGACATACTTTGTTTTTAGAAATGGAAGTTTAAGTTACAAGAAATACATGAAAATAAGGTCAAAATAGTTGCATCTTTTTTCTTCAAAGCCACAACTGCTTGAGAAATAATTGCTAGATGTCTAATGTTCATTAGACATGTACAATAACTGCCTGCAATAATCGAAGACTTCAGCCCGAACTTTTGAATTTAGTGCTCATTCAGGTCAATGGGAAGAGGTCTGTTGACTGCAGTGCAAAATATACCCACCTGTGTTTATTTGCTGATGCCTCAACTGAGTAAGACCAGCATTGTAGCACAAGAAGTAATGGATCTAAGGTATGCTCCACTGGTACCTCTTCTCTGACAGATATACGTGTTATAGAATTTTGCAACATGCAAAATATTTCTGTCCTCATGTTCAACCATCTCTTTTGCCTTTGCTTTTGAAGAGTAGAAGCATGACTCCAGCTACCTCCTCTGTTTTCTGTATCTTCACTCAGAAATAACCCCATTCTCTCCTTTCACTCCCAGAGACTTAAAACAGGATTTTCTAAGATGGAATGATATTTAAGCTTATCTTCCCTTGAACCACATGGCTGCATAAAATTAATACCTACTTATTCAAAACCTCTTTTAAAGTACCTTCAATTAGAACTTCATGACTCTTCATCTTTAAATGTTAGGCCCTGTAAAAATTCAAGCAAAAAGCTTCATAATATGTATGCTAAAACTTCTCTGGTTAAGACTACCATTTTCGAATTTCTCATAGCCAATATTTATAATTATTACTACTGTCATCCATCATGACTTATCTGAAAATCATATCTAGTTTCAGATTATGTGCAATAGGTCTTTAGAGGTGCATCGCTGTTTTTTTCTTTAGCCAGTACCTGATGTTTTCTTGTTTCTTTTGGATGATGGGTTTCTAAAGGTCTGTCTATGATGTCATGGTAGCTTGAGGACCAAACTTGTCCTCCAGCTCATACTTTATGGTATTGTTTCTGCACTGACTTTCATTAAGGTGGCAGGATGGAGCTGGCCAACCTTTTTTATAGAAAGAGAAATTTGGCAGAGATATTAAGGGAAAAGTAAACAGCTCACACTTGAGCTGTGCCAGTAAGGTGAATGAAAGCAGTCTGAGACACTGTAGCCTAGAAAATAAGACTTTTGTGACTGCTTGTATAAGGCCCCCAGCTGTGTGCTGACCCAGCAGTGCAGGGGCCCAGCCTAAGGTTTAACCCCTGCACCAGGGACAGTGACTGCTGCCTCCCCTGCTCCAGCTTCAGCTCTGGGGTGGCCCTGCTGGGGAAGGGGTGACACATCCTCCCCAGATCCTCCCCCCCATCACTGCCTGACAAACAATAGCCCTTGGAGGGGGCACTGGGGGCTACTGCCAGGGTGCAGCTGCTAATCTGGGAGAAGGAAGTGAGCAGAGAAATATATAAAAAAATATATACAAAAAAATCCCAAGCAAATCCCAAGTCTGATCTGGAAGAAATCATCAGCCCCATACTTCTCCTGGCAAAAAGCAGGAGGAAACCCCTAGCAAGCACATCCTGCTCTTCCCAGCAAAGCCATCAAGGTGCTGACTGCTCATTGCAGCCTGCCTACATTCTTCCTCCTTCTCCTGAGACTGGCAATGTTAGAGCCCTGGGGACATGGGAAGGGAGAACTCAGCACCAGGGGGAAGATATTATTTTATTTTATTTTTTTATTTTTTTTTACCTTCCCCCAGTAAAACCAGTTAGCTATATTACTGAGGTTTCTTTGAATTAATTTGGAATATTAGTGAATATTAGTGTAACTAACACTTTGGGCTACTAGACCCTTAAAACATTAATTGGGCTAATAATAAACTCTTAGCTCTCTATATGTGGTTTGTGCCCTTTTGTTTATAATAAACCCATGACCATATCATCATTTAGTTCTGAGAATTTGAGTCTGATCTTGAACACAGCTGCTAAAGCAGTCTAAACTTAATCTGGGTAGGTGTTGATGAACATAAAGATAGGCTTGCAGGATTGGATTGTCTTTACTCAATTGTATCTTCTTCTGTTTGAAGTGGTATACAATATAATAAGTTTAGCTGACCAAATAACTTGGTTGGGATTTCTGCCCTGTTTTTTCCTTAGGTGTTACAAAGGTGTTTTTTTTCCCCTTGCTCATCTTCATGCATGTATTACACTATGCATGTAATTCACAGACTGAAACTATTTTTATCTATTATTTATCTTTTTCTTTCTTTGTTGTATTACTCCATCCCATGCCTTTAATGTTAAAAGTGCATGTTTTTTTGCAGCAAACATAAAAGCATATATTTCACGCTTCAGTGCACTGAACAATGGTTAATGGCATTCTGATTTAGTCTTACATTTGAATAAGCTTAATTGTATTCTTATTTTATTGAAGCAAGTTGCAATATGAAGGAAACTCATTAAGGCTGCACTTGCTTCTTCCTCAGGGAAGGCTTAGCTGTATTTCTCCAATTACATTAATCAGCATGACAGACATACTAAAGATCTACTTCACATGGTGTCATTGTCTTCCCGTAAAATGGGTCACAGAAACTAAAATATGTAGGGAAGTTATTCTTTGGATACCTTTTATTTGCAGAACTACTGGCTTTTATTTTTAATTCAAGGTGGCACCTCCTACAGTCTGAAGTCTTCTTTTTATGCATATTAAGTGTGTAATATTCAAAGTAGGTACTCACAATTCCATAGCCTGTGAACATCAGCCATGAAGAAACCACCTTTAGATTTCAGAACTATATGTTGAATCTATACATCTTACAAAGGGAAAAGCTTGATAATTATATTGAGTAGCTAATTTATTCCAAACTGTAATAAGTAAGACTTTAAAATAAAATGTTTATTTTGGTCTGCCCAAAGGAGTCTGATATGCAAGCCTTTCTGTTCTCTGCATGACAATGCCTAGAAGGGCTAAAAGTGGGTAGATTTAGACTAGATACGAGGAAGAAATTTTTTACAATAAGGGTGGTGAAACACTGGAACTGGTACCCCAGAGAGGTGGTAGACACGCCGTCCCTGGAAACATTCGAGGTCAGGTTGGATGGGGCTCTGGGTAACCTGATCTAGTTGAAGATGTCCCTGCTCGTTGCAGGGGGATTGGACTAGATGACCTTTGCAGGTCACTTCCAACACAAACTCTTCTATAATTCTAAGACACTTAGTGCACCTGATCTGCTGAATCTTTTCCTCATCTAAATGAACCGTAGTACTCTTTGAGGATGACCATTTAAGTTTTTGTGAATCTCAATATTTCCCAACATCATAGTATTTTGTAACTTAAAGCCAGCTCTAAATGTGTCCCTTCAAGTACTCAGATACCCGTATTATCTGAGTGACAGTACGCAGGAAAAAGTAAAAGCTGACATTAACAACACCACTTATACAGATTGCTTACCCCGCTGCACAAAGAGAAGCTTTTTCCTCTGCTTTATGCTCTGGCAGCCGACACTGGCTGTCGAAATGTCAAAAACAGAGACTGAATTCATTTCTGTTCATGATCTGTTTTGAGATTCACAGTTGAAAAGTTTCGCACAAGGGAAAGTTCATGCTTCTTTTAAGGGACTGATATGACCCATTCTGGTTTTGTGTAAATTCTAAGCATCACTGTAAGTACTTTGTCAGGTGAGAGTCCTACTCTTCACAAAATGGGAGAGGCATATATATTAATACCTTCTTCATGTCAGTTTATGAAATGTACTTAATTTTGCCAGACCTTTTTTCTTATCTTTGTCTCATAATGAGTAGAGATATAGGGAAGTCTTTTCAAAAGAATTATTTCCTTATAAGACTAGACTTTGTCCATTAAATTTTTCAGTAAAGGCAGCTTAAAAGAGCTGAGAGTTTAGCTCCTAAACACTCCTACATACCCAGAGCAACACATATTTTTTCAATTAGTTTATGACTTCAGCAAGTAAACTTCGTGTTTGATTACATGAGGACAGTAAAATCCATAAAGAAGAGACTGTACAGTTTGTTGCTTGTGTCACAGGATTCCTTATCTTATCTGTTGATAAGATTCTTTTCACTGGACATCTCTGAACAAGATAAAAAAGGTGGTGGTGGTGGTAGGGAAATGTGTAGGAGAACAGTGTCATGGGCATAAAAGCTAACCTAGTGGGGTTGTTCTAAAATTAACATACACCTGATTGAGGAAGCTGTCTATATACAGCATTAGTGGTTGATTCAACAACCATAATATATAAGTGGTTTTAATCTCAAAGATTAGAAAAAGGAAACAAAAACATATTCTATTGAGACTACATACTAATCATAATGTTATCAGAGAACTGTTAAATTTGCATGATATTGTCACAATGCACTTTATAATAGCCTGAAGGTTTTAGATAAATGTAGATAAATTTCCATAATAACTGTTATTATTTTCCTATTAGTATTTTGTTTTTCCTTAGAAGCATAGGTAATCTATGTTTGTATTGCTGTTTTTTAAATAAATGAGTAAATAAAATAAAATTACATTATTTCCCACCGGGTAGATATTGCTGGAAAACAATATAATGCTGCTTATCGGTCCTGATTTTTGCATGTATTGATTCAATATTATAGTCACCTTAATTACAACTATCAATTTGAGATCAACATATATATATATATTCATGTACATGTCTCATTTTTTTAAGGAAAATTATTGAGAAGCAAGTTAAAGAGCAGACTGTGGCAAAACAAAGATACTTTTTTTTAAATATATTTATCCCTTTGACTTTTTAATGAAGGTTTTAGTTTGGTTTTTTTTTTAATAATTTTGAGGTTTACATCATTGGTTGGTTATCTTGTGGTGAAGATTAAGATGTCCACCTCAATTTGTATAGAGATTCCAGAGGCACTTATTACAGTCTCAGTTTTACCAACATTTTCACTGAAGATCACTTCAAAACATCAGCTCTTACTGAAGGTAGCTACGTGCCCATCTACAAATATTTTAGTTCCAGTCCAAAACTACTATAACTTTCAGTTGACTGCCTAATAAAATCTAATATTTTTAATAATTTAAATTTCATTATATATTTTAAATTTAATGTTATGTATTAATTCTAAATTCCGTTATATATACCTAGTTCCCCAGTCAGAATATCAACAAGGTTTTTCCCAGTGGCCTATGCTATTGGCATGGGCTTCATTCAAGGTATGAGGTGGACTCCTCATGAAAACACCTGCTTTTGTTTACTTCTGTTTTCACCATCTACCTGATTTATCAGTTGGGCTCCTCTTTTGTGAAGTCACATGGCCCGACCACATCACAGCTACGTCACAATATTCACTCCTTTCTTTGTGCACAAAGTAGCATACCTGAACAATGCCCAGTATGTTCCATATATAAATTCATTGCACAGAAAATGCTGACCACTGAACAGGAGGAAGCAGAAACAAGTAATAATATTTTTATTTTGTAAGAAAGAGTGGGTCCAGACTCCATAGATAATTGTCTGTATGCTGTGCTTCAGCAGCATTTGATCAAAATCTTTTTACAAGCAATCTGCTGATTATATTCCAGATGTTAGGAAATCAAAATGTGGTTCTCCAAGAGAGTTATAGTGTGCTTAATAGCTCTAAGGAATAAATACAAAACACATACACCGTAAAGGAGGGACCAGATCACCAACTGGGGCTGATTGCTGAATAACTTATCTGTGTTTATTTTTCAGTGATACACAATATGAGACATATTTTTGTGGTCTTTTTACCATTGTATTCATTAAATTATCTTTTAAATTTTTTATTAAAAGAATATCAATGAACAGCATCTTAATTAATCATATTTAATTTTTTAGCTTTGTACTGTCTTCTTACAGAAACTGTAATGAGTGTGTGAGCATATTCTGATGAGTATGCTTTTGTATTTTCTTTTCAAATACTGCCACTCTATCTTCCCTCCCCATTGGCAGATGAATCCTATTTGATTAGCATGGTAAATATTTAATATCTTTTTTTCTGACAATAACTGGGGCCAGATTATACTAATGCATGACTCATTAGTAAAAGGACTTGACGATAGTTCGTGTTTTTGCCTTCATTCTGGGAGTCCTAGACTTCCACCACTGAAGCTAGTCAGGTCAAATCAAGGAGAAACTGGCTGTGATAGCTGGGTGTGCTGTACAGTGCACATCTAAAGCGCATGCTTCATTTCTATGCATGAAGGTCAGGTCAAGCAAGTAGGAAGGTCAATTTTTCTTTGCTAAGTATCTGTTACACTCCTCTAACCGTAAGGAATATATTGCATAAGATGGATTGTTGTGTTAAACTGTGGCTGTCCTGAAGACAACACAGGACTTTAAACTTATATAGCTCAAGGGAAGTGTTTTTAATTCCAATTGCCTTGGCAGGATAGCCATTACCTCTTTGCTTATTTGTGAGAACTGACTCACATGGCTTTGATGTACAGTATAGTAACATTCGCTGCCAGAAACAAAGGATGTAAGTTTAACACTTCTGCTTCCTTCTTACAGACTAGGTTGGGGAGTTTATGAGTTTTGGAAAATCTCATTCTATGACATTGTCCTTTTCTCATTTTATAGAGTATAGAACCTAAGTACTTTAAACAACAAATAGGTGAATAATGTTGAGTGTTAAAATACTCTTATAGAAGCTCAAGAATGATTAGCTAGTGGGAAGAGCACTCCCTTGAGCAAAAGTTGGTGATCCTGTATACTTCACCCCAACATTTCTTCTACTGTATAAATGACTCAGGATCCTTTCCCTCATTCTCATCTCCCGCTTTTCTTCTGCAAATGACCATACATATTTCAAAAACTCTTTGTAAGATATTGGTCTAAATTAACTCTAGACACTATTCTTAATAAATTAAATAATTTCACTTATTGTCTTTCATTATGAGATAAACTTTTCAAGCATGAAATACTCTTGCATTCTGCTCTGAACTTTCTCCTGCTTATTACCACCTTGTTGAACTATGAACACCAGAACAGAATACGACATTCCAATAATGGTTATTCCCTGCCAAAACCAAAGCTAATGTAATATGTTCAGTATTGCTAGTGTTTTACAGTTTGTACATCCAAGGATCACTTTATCGCTTTTGGGCCAAATCTTACCATAGGGGTTCATTCATATTCATTTTATCATTCACTAAAACTGCCAAATCTTTTTCAGAAACAAAGCCACAGTTCTGCATTCTTTACTTTTGTTCTATATTGTTCTTCCTGGTTAATTAACTTTTTGTCTTGTATTTCAGGTCATTAGTGGAACTATTTAAGAGTCCAGGGTCAACGCCACAAGAATACACAAGTAATATCTCCATTATGAATGTTTTTGTTTGCAATGACTTTTGAGTCCTAGGACTTCATTGGGCTTTTAGTCCATTTCTGTGTATTTTGCTGGTTTCATATCTTCCTATTTAAAAAGTTACATTTCCTATTCAAAGATCTTGCGAATCCAGGCATATTCCACTGATGTTATGAATCATACTTCATTCAGTCTACATAATGTTTTGTTATGCTAACTGCTAAGGAATGAATAATGTCATGTTATTCAATATGTACTTAATGGCACTGGTTCTTACCTTATACTGTACAAAATAATTACACAGGAAAAAAACAGAGGATGCAGGAGAAGTACCACCTGAATAGTGTACCTTTTGCATGAAGGGGAAAAGCACAAACTTTAAAGTTCCCTAGAAAGGTGTGAAAGAGAAACAATGTTGTACAGTGCTCCTACAGAAATAATTTCAAAATACTAGCCTGTAATCTAGAATTTATGAAAAAAAAACCAAAGAAGTATTCTTTTAGTATTTTTACATGTAGAATTGTTAATATAGTTCTCTTGAAAGACTACCAAAAAAAACCCCCGAAACCTAATGAAAAATAAAAATACGGAATCAATTTTTGAGGATTTATTTTAATTTTTGCAAAGGAGCTATCTAAATAAGTTTGGTTAACCATGCTACAATGTAAACATATGAAATACACTTTTCACTTACTCTCCTTTTTGAATATTGTGCTTCCACATCTTTGAGCTACGGCTGACTTTTTTTGGCTTCAAATCAGCCTGGATAAGGAAATGAGAATTTGATCATGTTCTGTATTTTATGTCCTCGTGACCATTATGGAGGGGTGGATCCTAATGATCTGTACACTTCCGTGTCAATCACCAGAATGAATTTGTTGACATTTATGTCTTAAATAATATGCATGTATTTGCTGTCAAGTGTTATTTGGCTGTACAAATATTTATCTGCTGTAGCATTGACTGTATTAGCATAATCTGACAAATAATCAATATTTGTCTGAAGCTCTAGAGTCCTGAAAGTTAATCCTAAATAACATAATTGGATGGAGAACCGTGAAAAAGATTTATATGATATTTGACCTAGTTCCAAAATTCTGCATATATTCTACAGAGTTTCTGAGACTGACAATTTCAGATTAATTGTTAGGATCCCAGAATTTCAACTGAATGGAAATCTTCAAGTAGAAAGGGTACTTAGTGCTAATGTAAGCTTATAAAACCTATATTTTGCATAGGAAATTCCGTAAAAGGAGTTCTTATTTTAAGAATGCCTTGAGGATTAGGAGGTTAAAGAAAATATTACTTTTATTAAATTAAAACTGTTTGGAAACATTTATTGTTTTTAACAAGGACTCTTTTAGTTCCACAAAGAAATGCGGGAAGAACGATTATGATAAGAGAAGAACGAGGAGTGGAAAATTAGATGAGGGAAATATATGGAGGAGGTAGTTTTAATTATAAAATGTAGTAATATTTAGCCAAATAGTTAAGGCAGTCACTTAAAGTAATGGAGAACAAGATCTCTTTCTCTGTCATTTTTAATGAGAAATTCCATCCAGATAAACTTGTCTACAAATCAATCAGATTTCTCAGATTTTTGTGCTTGTTAAATGAAAGAGCTTTCTTGTATATATTAAAATATACCAACCATTTTTATTTTGGATGATGAATTTCTCTTCAAATCAATATTTGAACAGAATATTGTGGATTTTATCTGTACAGTAGCAGGCACTAAACTCTTACTCCGTCATACTGTTGAGCTAAGGCATTTTGAAACGTTATTCAAGGAAAAGATTTGAAATTCACATCTGAGGACCTTCCTTGCTGGAAATCTATACAGTTTACTATTGTGGATTAAATCTGATCCAGTGGTAATTTCCTTCTTTTTGGTAAGTGCTAAAAATATTTAATTAAAAAAATCCCCCTAAGTCTCAACCTAGAAAATATTTGAAGGTAAGCCACAATGAATCTTTCTTATTGTGCATATGTATGATACTGCTAGGCCTAAAGGCTGCTCTGTAAATTATTTCCAAATATCTTGTAAAAGTAAATGTCAGACATTACAAATTGAATAACAAACAGGTATGCACATGTGTACACTTGTAGCTATTTGTCAGATTTAATAGAGACACAGCAAGACCAGAATTTGTATAACCTTAATCTTAAATTCACTGCGTTAATACTGAACTTAATCCAGTTTTCATTAACTTAAATACTTAAATAAATTTTTTCATTCTTTTGATCAAGAGGAACCAAAACAGTATCAAGACTGCTGTCAGACAATATTTTTTAAAATCTTTCCTTTAAGAACCCAGTTGTTTGTATATAGTAGTAGCATTTAACAGAGGAAGAAAAATAAAATTTGTCAGCTATTGATTAAAAGTTTAAACTGTTTCATCATGTCAGATACACTGTCACTCAAACAAAAAATTTACCAAAATGTTCAGTAGTACACAGTAATTTTTATTCTTACAGTCAACATTCCTATTATTTTTCTTCCTGTTAGAGTGATACTGACACAGTGTCTTAGTAGAGGTGGATACAAACCAAATCTTCAGGTTCTGATACCTTCCATTTTGAAAACTGTCACAAGTTGTCATTTACTTCAAATTTTGCACCTGAGTTCTACCTTTACTTTTTGTAAACTCAGAGGAATAATAAAAAAAAAAAGTCTAAGCAAAATTCTGTGAAACTATAGCAGTCCCTCAGTGGGACGCAGCTCAAAACTAATTCCATCTTGAGTTTGGCATACACTTTACTTACTGTGACTGACACAGTAACTTCAAGGGCAGTAACTTCAGACATAAATTTACTAAAACTCATTATTCTAGAAAATATTATACTATGATATATGTCATATAGAACTCCAATAAATATAGTGTGAACACGTGTCTCCCAAGCCAGGGCAGTATTTTGTATTCTCTGCCTATTTTGGTACATGTTAAAATGTTTTTATTTTATAATAGCTTTATTTTCAATTCAGCTATAAATATCATTAAATAGGATAAATTTGTGTCTCCTATCAGTGTGGAAGTTTGTCTTTTCAAATGTATTTAATGGAACTTAAGTTAATTCTCTCAATAGTGCAGGAATAGGGTTCTATTATTATTGCTTCTCCATTCAGGTAGTATTTCAAAACATTCACTACCTCAGAGAAGTCCCTTGTTGTACTCTTTGAGTTCGATGATGTGAGGGTTTTTACCTTGCTACTTACTGTCAAGCCTTTAAGGCATCTAATATTGTATTTTGAGTCATATAATATGACAGAAGAACATTAGCTAGGAAACTGAGTCTATGCCCATTTGCATATTAATAAGGATTTTTTTTTCAGAGGTGTGACAAAAGAGAGTCTGAAATTTGTCTGACTTATCAGATGCCTGCCACCCTTTGTCTTTGAGTAAAATAAATAAGTAAAGTTAAAAAAAAAAACAAACAAATAGCATCAGAAAAAATATGAATTATATAAATAAAAATGTTTTATTTTGTTAAATACAAGCAGATGGTGCAGCTAATCTGTACAAAAAAAACCCTGTGTATCTGGTCATGAATGTAACATTCTACAAAATGCTGGAAGGACAGATGTAATGGGAGAATTTTTAGATTAAAATAATTCCTCAAATAGCCTGTGAAAGTCTATAACTAGACTTTTCTCTCAAGCAAATTATTGAAGTATATACTCGAGCTTATGTAGAACAGTTATTTTGACTTCCAAGGGGCCAGGAAATCATTCCCTAATCTGCTGAAAAAATCTAGAAGACACATGTTTCCACCTAAGCAGCAACCTAGTGTGGAAAAAATTGCTGCTACTTAACAGGAGTTATGTTGTAGCTATTTTACATATTTCTTTTAAATTTTGTCTGAGTACAACTTAAAATTTGTTTCCCCTTACAAATAAGTAGAAAGATGGTAAATAATATTGTACCTTGGTACAGTCTGTTAGTAACACCCTTTTAGTGAAAGTATGAGAAAATTGAGTTTATATATGCTCACAGACAGATAAATAAGTTTCTGCAGTGATCTAGCCCAATGGAAATGAAAATCTGAATGAGCTGTTTACAGTCTGTACAAGATAAGGATGACTGAAGTCTAGCAATAATCTACAAATGATAGTATGAAATATTGTGAAGTTATCAAATGTAATGTTCAAAATTTAATTCAGAATCCTCAAACAAATATAGTTCCTTACTGTGACTGTAGGTATAATTCATCAACATCAAACAGTTGTTTGATAGTGACTTTCCATTCACAGGCTTCTAAAAATTTGTCCAAAGTAGCACTGAATGTGTGTCATTTTTCAGTTTTAGGTAATATAACTGCTAAACAGTTTTACTGAATAAGTCTTCCTGCCTTTGGCTCACAAGGAAAGCCTATTTGGGAGTTTTAGCCTGTTACTCTAACTAATCATCCTGATAAATTCCCAAGACCAAATTAAAAACCTCTATTCTTACTTTGATGCAAAGTAGATTCATTCACCAGGCTGTGAGAATATACCATTCTTATCACTCAGGACATGTAAGTTACATAAGCTTAGCCCTGAATATAAGGACTAATTTATCTTCCTGAAGTATTTAAAAGCAGCTGAAAACTAAACTTCAGTTTTATTTTTCTGCATGTCCTCTGCTAATTCATAAACTGGATGACAGGTCTTGCCACCAGATAAAGCTGTTACGATAATCTTGTGTGATGTCCTGAGTAATCAGACTATCATGCAGTAATTTCAGTTTCAAACTTTGTCAGTATCAGAATGTAGGTTTCAGTTGTACCATATCTTTACTGACGTTTCTAATTTTTCTCTAAAATCTTTGAGTAATGGTAAATCTGTTTCTTTCCCATAAAGATATTCTAGGTACTGATTCCACTAGTTTTTTAAAATCTGCTGATTTCCAGTCCAAGATTACCTTTATAAACTGGAATATACAGATATTTAGATGTATTATGACCTTTTATGTTAAAACAAAAATCTTTCCAGCAACAAAAATGATCTTATAAAATCACAATTGCCACCACTTCTTGGAAAAACTAAAAGTAAAAATCTTAAATTTTAATTTTTACTGCTCACAGATCCCTTCTAATTTGTTAAACTCCATTATAAGATAAGGGCGCTAGAACAAAGGAGAATATTCCAGCAATAGACTCGTTATGTCATACACAAAGCTGATACTAGTGTCTTATTCCCACTTAATATTTCTTATTTATATATATGAACATCCCATTCAAACTGAAAATACGTATAATTATACCTTACACAATATAATGCTGCTGTACAATAATGTTATCTAGTTTCTCGACAAAAGAGCTGGTTCATATTGAACCAAAAATTTTGTAAGTTTTGTGATGCACTGGGTTTATTTTTGTTGCTGATTTTTGTTACATATTTCTTTGGTACTCATTTACCTTTGGGTGTGACTGAGTGATTATTTTATGCATTAAATAGTTGCTGTTATGTTACACACTTTAGTTCAGTCCAGGTACTTGAAGTATATGACCAATGTGGAAATAAGGATATCGGGTTAGAAACTGTAAAGTCACACCAAACTTTGGGCTTCAGAATATGAAGCTGCAAGTCCAAAAATAACTTCGCTTTTCCAGACTATCAGAAAAATAATCTTTCTTTTAAATTTCAGGAATTTGCATTGCAGACTAAGTTCTGAAGTTTTACTGACTATCTATGAATCACAGATTTCATTCCTCATTAAAAACTTTGTGCAAAACAGATGAAGTTAAAAAGCAAGTAAGTATATAACAAGAATGAATATTTTTGTAGCTGACATCATGTTATTTTAATAAAGCAATTCTACAGTAACTAGCTTGGGATTTACTCTTGGTAGATTTTACTTATGGATAAGTTGAGATCGATGATCATCAAATCACTGTAGCTATGTAGCATATTTTGAAGGGTTTTTTTATATTTTATTTGGGGATATAAACAGAACACTACCATATTTAATTTAGTTATAATGCACAGTAAACAATAACATAGAATCTCAGCAGAGGAGCTGAAAAATATTTTTCATGAATACTTAAGTATTGATAAACCATACTCCCAATTTCTGTTAAGATTTATTTGCATAATTTAAAATGAATCTTACTACAGTTTACTGTGTTAAATTTCTTTTGGGGCTAGGATCATTCTCCCAGAATTTTGATACCAAAGCACAAGTATACCAGTTTTTCTCCAGGAAATTCTTCTTAGCCCATCTTTTTAGTCAACAGGTATCTGATACCGTCAAAACCAATTTGCACCTTGATAGTGTGTTTGGTGCTGATGGGTAGTAAGAGGAGGACTTTTGCTTATTTTGGGTCATCAAAAAAACCAAGCTGGTTTCTCATTACAGTTTACGAAGTTTTATTTCATGATTAGCTGAGAGAACTCTTCCACAAGAAGACTTCGCCATATTTTGGTCTATGCCTCTGAGGTACTAATGTACCTAGTTAAATCTGCAGTGTTCTGTGATACTCTTAAGAAAAAAAACAACAAAAACAATGGTTCTTTGTTTCAATAATTACAAGGAACAGTACCAAAACCCCAAACCTGTTTCTTAGGTCTACAAACCTTGAGCTTATTCAGTGTCAAATCTCTGATTCTTTCACTACTCTGTTTGGCTTCTTCTTCTTTTTTTTTTTTTTTTCTCCTCATTTTCATTTCCCAAACAGACAGTCAAAACAGAACAAAACCTGTGAAACATTACTGTCCCATTGTGCTTTACAAGTGTTTTTCTTGGCAGTGATACATATTTATATCTCACACCTCTTTCTGAGGCTATTGCCAGTGATGCACTATTTATGATGAAACTGGTCACTAGTCTCCTCCACTGAATTCTGAGCACTTATTTGGCTCTTTCAATTCTAAATGTCTATGCTTTAGAAAACTTGCCCCAAGACACAACAGCAACAAAACAGTGCTCTTTAGAGAAGGGTAGGTTTGCCTGTGGGAATACTGCTTTTCAAAGTCACTTTAAATGTGAACATGCCAGAAATGTTAATATTTGAATAGATTTAAAAAAAAAAAAAAAAATCCCCTGAGGTTTTACCTAAACATAGTAAAAATTTTCAACAGCTTTTCCAAGTCACTAATGTATAAATGATTACTTTTTTTATAATGTTAAATGGATAACTTATGTGCAGAACCTGGGGCATTGTACCCACTCTATTTGTCCAACGTCTTCAGCTAGATTCCCAGATTGTCTGGTAGAAATCTGACTGGAACTGTGTTTTTTGGCAATAAGACTCTGGTCCTTTTGCACACACTGTCACAATATTACATTTTTTATTTGTCTTCTGTGAACCGGAGTGGATTTTCTACATGCCAAAGACACGATTATGTTTCCTACGCAGCCATGCCTTTTGAACGTGGTATGGTTTACAAAGGGAGTAAAGGGGAAGAGTTCATTTATATGAAACTGTGCAAGGGTTAGTCATAGTGTTGCCACTGATTGATCTTTATCCAAAGAAGAGGTAACCCCTGGGTTCTCTGAGCTTGGAAGAAGCAGGGGGATGTTTGCATATCTGAATGACCCTCTCCCTCTGGTCTAAAAAAAGTAAAGGCAATTCACTTGTTGTGAGAATACTTGGCCTTTCAGAACAAAACTGAACAGAAATTTAAATACCACACTGATGACATTCTAGTTAATAGCAGGGAGGAACAGTGGTTTTATCCCTCATTCTACTTCAGAAGTAGAAGAGCTTTAAAGCTGTAGTTTTCAATGATACAGTCAACCCCTGTATCTATCTTTCATTCTCCTGTATATTCCAAGACATGTATCAAGTAAGGTTTTTTCCCCTTTTTTAAAGAGTAAATGTTCAGTGACAGTTACTGTTAATACATTGATATATAACTTGAGTGGGAAGACAGTAGCTTTTATTTATGATTTCCATGACATTCTTCACTAGATTGTCCTGACCTGCATATCTAATAAGTAAAGATGTATCCATTTTGCAGACATAGGGTTTTAACTTTTTTGAAAAGTAATTGAGGTCCATTGCTTTTTAAACAGCATACTGGTTTTCACTGGGATAGAGTTATTTTTGTTCACAGTAGCTTACATGATGCTATGTTTTGGACTTGTGATGAAAATAGTGTTGATAACAGGGATTTTTTAGTTATTGCTGAACAGTGCTTGCACAACATCACGGCCTTTTCTCTTTCTTATGCTGCCCTGTCAGCAAGTGGATTGGGGGTGCACAAGAAGTTGAAAGGGGTCGCAGCTGGAACAGCTGATCCCAACTGACTGAAGGGATATCCTATACCTATGACATCCAGCTCAGAAATAAAAACTACGGGGAAGAATGAGGAAGGGGGATTGTTCTGTATTATGGCAATTGTCTCCCCAATTAACCGTTACATGTAATGGAGCCCTGCTTTCCTTGAGATGGACAAAGTAGTGAATGAATTCCTTATTTTGCTTTTGCTTGTTTGTGTGGCTTTTTCTTTACCTATTAAATTGTCTTTATCTCAACCCATGAGTTTTCTCACTTTTACCCTTCTGAGTCTCTCCTCCATCCCGCCGGAGGGAAATAAGCAAGTGGCTGTAATGGAGCTTAGCTGCCTATTTGGGTTAAACCACAACAAACAGAAATGAGGATCAGTGGAGGATGCTTTTAATAAATTGGTTTCTCCCTCCTCACATTTTTCATTGTGGATAGTGATGCCTTCTGCTTGTAGTTGTCTGTCATGCTGCTGCTGAAAACCTTTAGCCAAGTATTGGAGTTTTACAGAAGAGCTGTTCAATGAAGGGCACAGGACTTTTTCCTTTCATAAAGCAATTTCTATGACTGAAGCTTTAAGGTATGGAATTTGCAGTCATCATTTCTAACCAGAACTGGTGCTATGGTTATAATCCTAAGTGTTTGTGCTCAGCATCCAAACCAGGGCTGTGAGCATCACGCTTTAGTGAAACAATCCATGGTAGTATGTAAATATGCCAACCACTATTGGTATTTCTCCGAACATTTATAGTGAAGCTTATATCCATATCAAGTTTCTTAATTTCCCAGTCAACATCTGCTCTAGAGCACTGTGGATCTCTAGCAGCCACTATTATTTTCAAAAAAGTTAAAAATATTATACAGCATAAGGTGAACTTTGCTCATTGTGGACACTGGTTCATAATAGGTTTGAAAGAAGAGGAAAAAAAAATCTTATGCAGCAAAGCAAGGAAAAGAATTTTTCTTGTTAGGAAAACCTAGTGCTGCATAGAAATACCTGTACAGGTCACGGACATGCTTGTTCTAGGCACAATATTAAAGATTTTTCTTCTAACCTATTAGGAGGATGGTAAACTGCTGCAGTAAGCCCTCCCAACAACCTGCTTAATCTCAGTATAATGAACATGTCCAGATTAATTTTCAAGTATATCTGTAGAATTCTACTTGCATAGTGATATATGCTCATGATGTGAAATAAGTCTACTATTTCTGGAATGAAAAAAAATATATTGGATTGGGCAAAAAAACCATGAGATATATCAATTTTTCCCCTCTTTTTTTTTTTTTTTTTTTTTGCCAAATTCCACTTAAAAAACTGTTTTGCAGGGTATGGACAAGATTTCAGCTTATTGTAATAATTTATGTTGGAAATTCTAAGTCACTGCCAGGGGACTGGGCAGGCCAGTTGCTCCCTGGGGTTGGGAGCTCCCCAGGGGTATGTCAGGGCAGGACCTGGAAGCCAGAGCCCATCCCACCACCCCAGCCAGGAGCAGGGCAGCTGGGGAGCACTGGGGTAGGTCCAGCTCTGGGCATCAGGCACCTCCCTGGGGATTGGGATGGGATGAGGCTGGTCCAGGATATGGGCCAGCATGTAGGCCTGGCTTGGAGGGGCCAAAGACTAGGCAGGGCGGGGTTGTGGGAGGTGGAGACTCGCCCTGCTGAGGTGTCTCTGGGGCAGGGACTGATGGCCCTGGGGGAGTGACATGGGGTCCTGAGCCATGGGCAGGGTGGGGAGAGCCCTGAGGCAGGAGACGGACAGGGACATTATGTCCTAACAGTGCCCTCAAGGCACTGACAGTCATCCTGTATTTTAGAGATGTAGCTTATTAGTAAGTGCCTTCATAATGGTAAACTTTTCAATAGCTGCTGAAAATATGGCATTTCATTGTGATATTCTATTTTACCCTCCTGTAAGTCTCCTGTATTCTTACTTAAAATCATTAGTACTTTACATCTGACCTTGTGATGAGATTTGTTTGAGTGAATAGAGGTAAAAGCATAGTTATGATGTTCAGAACACACAGGGCAGATCCCAAAATGCAATTGTTAAGTGTGAAAACATCAATTACCTAAACAAAAAATCAAACATCATTAGAAGCAACTCTAGGGAGAGTTCTTCCTTAGGACAGTTAGAGGTGTCTCTAATAAAAATTACAGGTAAAATTACAGGTGATTGTAGAAAATATTTCCTTTTAAAGCTAAACTAGTGGGACACTAAATATTGAAAAGAATAGATTACCATTACAAGTATGGTTTGAATCATCTGGTAATTTGGTCACAACCTAAGATAATTGTTTTAGTGCAGCCACATGCAAAGCTGTCTATAGAAGAATTTTTATAGGAAGTCTGCCTTGAAAAGCAGTGACTCAGAGGTTTAATATTCTTTAGAGATATCTTCCTCAGACTGAGTGAACTGTTGTGGCACCAAACACTAATGAAATCTTTAGAAAAAAAGAAACAGGTAGTGGATGGAGAAAGCAATCTTGCTCTTCCTTCTGCAGCACTTGAATCGACAGCCTCTAGAATGCTGTCCCTGGTTCTGGTGCCAGCTCATCGAAATGAATGGGAAACTCTTGGAAAATGTTTATTCTAGAAACACAGATTCAGTCCAGTATACACAGTGGGAAAAGCTGTATTATGTGAGACTTTGAGAGTGTGACCACTTTGCCCTACTAAGCAGGCATTAGAAAATTCCTCCGGTCACTCTGCATCTGTTTATAGACCTTTGAAAAGATGTGAAGGGCTTGAGTTTGAAATCAAAGAAATTTAAGCTTGAATTAGATGTAATTTCCTAAAATGAAGGATAATTCATCATCACATTAGGTTAAATGGTAGAAGAATAAACTCATATTGGCTGTGCTTGGAGGCTCACAGACATCTGAGAGGTTTTGCATTAAGCCGAGTTAGTTTTGTCAGGACTGCTGTGAGACTTACTAACCTAGACCCAGCATCAGTGTGTTGGATGTTGCAGCATTACTTAAATAATACAAAATAATTGATCTAGTAACTGTATAAACTACATCACAATAGACCTAGTCCCCTGCAGCTCATGGAGGACAATGGTGGAACAGATATCCACATTGCAGCCTGTGGAGGACCCCACACCAGAGCAGATGGTTATGTCCTGAAGGAAGATGCAGCCTGTGGACAGCCCACACAAGAACAGGCTCCTGGAAGAAGCTGCAGCCTGTGGAGGACCCACGCTGCGGCAGTCTGTTTCTGACAGACTACAGTCTGTGGAGAGGACCCAGGTAGTCCTTGAAAGACTGTAGCCTGTGAGAAGGACCTACACAGGAACAGAGGAGAAGTGTGAAGAAGAATGGTCGTAAGTCCATGCTTGGAGCACCAGACGACTCTAGCGTAGGCATCTCTGTACAACATTACATACAATGAGCTTTCTAGGCAAGAATTGCATCATGGGGCTGTAGGACATAAGGAATTCTATCCTATCCATTTGACAACAAAGTAGTTTAGATGGAACCTTCCCATATTGATGGGAAGAACTCACTGATCTTTACTATTAAAATGTAGGTACTATTAATTCAAGGATCTCCTTCCTATAAAGAATGCCATCAGTATTCTAAGGTAACTGTCTTCTATTCCTTGAACGCATACGCACCCAGGAGAAATCAACATGAAAATATTATCTTCTATGCCAAATAATATTTTAAGTGTAACTCTAAATATTATAAGTTTGATGCCATAATTATTTTTTTTTTCCACAGTGGGCAAACTAAATTGATGACTTATCTGACACATTGAAAACACACTTGAACAGCTCTTTTTAGTTGCAATTCATTAAACCTGTGTCTGTATGGCATGTGAATATAGCTCTAATAAGACTTATGTGAAGATAAAATAGCAACCTCTTAGAAAAGGAATAAGTACATTTTAATTAGAATGAATGTAAGAATAACAGATGAAATATATTGTGTCATGTCTGTTATACAGAAACTATTGAGGCCTTAAAAAAGTTTCAGTTAATTAAGTTAATCAAGTCAGTGCTTGAACAGACATAGGAGGTATTAGCATGGACAGAAAAGAAAAATGAGAGAATGACCCGCTATATCTGTCTGTACAAGGAGGTTTCAGATAAACGCACGCAATTCACCAATGCCTTAATTGTTCTAATGGTACACCACTCAATTCTGTGGTTAAAAAAAGTGGGAAAAAAAGAAAAAAAAAAAGTTTAATGAGCTGTTCCAGCAGTACAAGTAATTGCTTTCATTCTCATTAAAACTAATACATGTTAAGTTTTTCTGGATACAGAAGACTCGGGACTGTACTGTGTCAGCTACAAATGCATAGTTAAAGCAGAACTGCAGCTGAAGCTTTTCTGACATCATTGATAGTGTTTGGGCTTTTTTTTATTTCTGGGAAAAAGAAGACATCATTATGGAATTTGTAAGAAAGAAATCTTCATTAACCAACTTGTCTGTAGTTGGCTGTATTGTTACTTTTTCTAAGTAAAAGTAGACTAGAATAATTTTATTTGTTAAAAGAAATGCATAATCAGTGATTTTCACTTTAGTATTAGATTTACATATTTTTCATGGACTTTCTATCCCTGCTAAATACTGTAACTCATTTCTCAGCTCTTTAACTCATGTGATTTGGAATTTATAGAGGAGTATTATTAAAAACTTTGGTTTATGTGATAGCAAGAATACGATTATAGTAAGCTAACACTTTCTGACACATATTGTGAAATGGGATTGCAAAACAATTTGTTATCCTTCCTTGCTAGAAAGCTGAAAACAGCATACAGGGGCACTTGGTCCTAACATGGAGAATCAGTCTCTGACCTGTCAGTAATGGGGCGGGCTGACACCATATGGGAGTACACCAGTGGAATTCAACACGATATTTAAAAACTGAAGAATAGTTTAAAAACTGAAGAAACTGTAAAAATAGTTTGAAATCAACTTAAAAAGTATAGTGTAATGCAATTCAGAACAAACACTTCCATAAAGACAGGGATGGGGAAAACCTGCTTGATAACTTCCTCTATAAAAGGATCGAGGTTTATCCTGAGCGTTAGTGATGTTGCATCACTAAAGTGATCCTGTTATGAAGTGGTGAAATGGTCAACATATGATTATGACATATTTAGTATAATTTTTCTATTTTAGCACTGGTATGATATCAGCCATGCTCTCAAGTTCAGTTTTCTGCATTGGATATGTGACCAAATTGAGAAATTGAGAAAAATGAACTAAATCTCATAACAGACTAATAAATAACTAAATCTCATAGCATGCAGGTTCATGACTGGAAGGATTGCAGGATTTTAGTCTAAAGACCTTCAGAGTGAGAGCAGATGATAGTCTTCATGAAATAAATGGTTGGTACAAAGAGGAGGATAATCTGTTTGTCATGTCTATGGTATAAGGGAGAAGTGCTGAAAACTAATTTTTTCAAGAAATTTTCCAGTTAGGCATTGAGAAAAAATTTGCAACGGTAAAGATAATGAAACACTGGCGTAGGCTGCCTGGGGAAAGATTGTGGAATCCATCAGTGTGGGGGGTCCTTAAAAACATATTAAACAAACATCAGTAAGGAATTATTCCTCCTTGGTTATGGGAATAAAACATAAGGCTTCTCAATGTCTTTTCCAGACCCATTTTTATAAGAAGTCAATATGAAGACTTGATTAAAATTACCTGATTGACCTCAAGAGGAGAATTTATGAAATTAAGGAAAACAAGTAAGAAACAGATGGGAAATATGATTCTGCTTAGAGATGGAATTAGAATATGTGGTTTTATAGGTTTAATTTGAGGGATAAACTTTTGCTGTGATTCAATGAGTACGTAAGTGCGAATTCTTGTACTTTATATGTTCGTTGTTCTAATTCTATATATTGGGATGATATATTTTTAAATCACAGTACATTAAGACATTTTTTTAATCTTGTATCTGTTATATATTCACTGCAATTTCTAACTGCAATGACCTAAGTTTGAGTTTCCATTGTATTAACTCACTGGTACTGTTAAAATATTAAAAGATGATTTTAACTTGCAGCCTATCCAGCAAAACAGCTGGATATAGCTGAATATACCACCTCGCCAACACAACAGAATAGGTGATACAGGTTTAATGATACCAAGTGGCCAAGACTGAAGCCTGCAGAAGTTCTGTCATGAGTTTCATCACTAAGTGTGGGACTGCCTGCATGGCCCATGCCTGAAAAATGTCATGGATGACAACACCTGTTATGTTGTGGGTGTAAAGAGTGTGCTCAGGTCCAATATACAAAACTAACTGGAGGGTATTTGCCCAAAACTAGTTGAGGGTATTTGCCCAAAACTAGTTATCTTCGAGTGAAAAAGGACCCTAATCACCTCAGGTCATCACGTTTAAAATTGAATTGGCCATGAAGAGGAAGAGACAGACTTATGGCCTAACTGTAACCTTTATTCCCCATTGTCCTGTACTGCTTGGGGAGCAGGGAGGAGATAACAGCAAATGTTAACCAGGGAATTACAAAAAGAGACAAAAAAATAAGCGAACCTGAAAACAAGTATAACAGAAAAATGGAAGTTTGTAAAAGATGGGGCGAGAGGACGTGGAGTAGTATGAGGAGCAGTGACCCTGCTTGCACACTGCCATGTGTCAACCCATGGCATCCCTAGTCCTGCCTGTGAGAGGCCCGGCACCTCCCTGGTCAGTGCAGGATTACATCCAGCCAGTGACCCACAGCACAAGGAGGGCCATGGTTACACAACATCCCGGGGTGCATGTGGGGCCGTGAGGGCTACCTGCCCACAGCTGGTGTTTTAGCTGGGCACAGGCAGTCGCAAGGATGCACGCTCAGTTGGAGGACCCACATCTTCACAGGAGGGTCTGCACATGGGGAACCTGCATCCACATGGTGGGGCGGGGGTATATGTAACCCACACTGGTAGGGTTTGCATATAAATATGTGTGCGTCTGTGTGTGTTTACGACTTTCTGGGATTAGTTGTATAAGGGTGTTTAGCAAACAATAGGTGTTTATTAGCATTTTGTAAGTGAAAGTACTGCTGATTACCTGCTGTATTATTGATATTGATTCTGAATATATAGTTCATTGATTCCCAGTTAATTACATGTCATTAATATATGGATGAATCAATCCTGATTAGATTTAAACTCCATGAAGTGAGTTCAAATCGAATTGCTGAGCAGGATTTTTCCACCAAAAACTTACGACTGGTCTTTTGGTAAAGCTAATGTTCAGGTCCATAAAATGTTGTAAGTGCCAAACTCTACTCACAGAAACTACACTTAATTGTTAAGTATTTTCCCAAAACTTTCCTTACACACCTTTTTTTTTTTTTAATGTAAAAAAAAGAAAAAAGAGGTGGAATTTTATTGCCTAAAACCAAGTGTTTACCAACAGGCTTTGATGTCATCATAGTCCCAGACATCATTCTGTTGTAGTCAGTAGAATCTAATCAATATTGTCAACAATGACTAAGTTTCTAAAAAGAAATTAAGCTGACTAGCCACTGGAGACTTGATTATATGGGCATATTAATAATATTTGAGGTGACCTATGGTGTCCTTCTGTCTTCTAGCTGTCATTCTATAAAGGAATGTTCTCACGTAGGTTCTGTGTCATTCCTACCAGAATTATGGTAATACTTTAACTACCCTACTGAGTTCTATTTGGGAATAGATGTCTGTCAGCAGCTGAGTGAAGCTATAGGTATTTGTTTTAGAGGGAGATATTTTTTTTTGTGTTAACTAACCATCTACTGACTCCATTGGAAGCCTGGATATTTAGAACATGTATCAGTACTTATATGTAGACTCGTAAAATTAAGCATTTTAATTTGTAAGTAAATCCCACTCTGTGTGTCGGGTATTCAGCAGCTATCTCAGCCAAAGGTAGTTTTCTAATCTGCAAATTAGACAGATATAAGTTAAAGTTTTGTCTTCAGTCTTCTTGCAAACATAAGGTTTGTAATCAGAGCTCTTCAGATAGAAGCATTTTAAATCCCACAATTTCAACTTTGTAGGAGCTAGCTAAGCTACCCTGACATCCAAGCAAAAAATCATCCTCATTGCTGGGCTGCAGTATCAGAATGTCTATTATTATTCACTTTCAACTCCTATGAATTTTGTATTTCTGGTTACAGAGTGCTGTACGTCAACTAAAAGGAGCTTAATTTTATTCTAGTTTTGGCTTGCATTAGAGCACACTGCTGGCCATCAGTCCAAATGCTTTCAGACTAAGATTTACTCAGGTTTCCACTTCACAGCCAAATTCTGTAATCAAGAAGCTGTTTTGCAAAATGGGGCAGCTGCTCCCTGCAGGAACACTGTTCAGGCAGTCAGTGTCAAACAGTCCCTTTTTCCTGTATGTTTGGTTCCTATTTGCATGTTCT